>NC_091156.1:3013960-3221460 GCF_040958095.1 Procambarus clarkii
TTACAAGTATGTAAACGCTTACATATATATTTGTATATATGTATATAACGAGTGTATGTGTGTGTGTGTGTAAGTACATAAATTTTGTCTTCCTTTATACGTTATCTAAGTGATAAATATACTGAACGTTATTTTATTTCGTTGTCTTCAACAACATTATTAGCAACAAACACACAATCATCAAATAAAGTTGTAGTATTACACAAAATTTAAATTATTTATTCTTGATTTTGTCTGTTTTTAGCTGGCGTCAACTGCTGTTAGTCTTAAATGGTTATGGGAGGCCATCATAATTGTAAAAGTTGATTAATATACCAGTGTATTAATTAATATCGCCGTGAAGGTCGTGATAATATTGAGGGGCCTGAAAATATTGTAATACAGTTAGAGAAGTATATTATCACTGAAATTTTATATATGTGATAAAATAATCACATTGTAAAATATTACTATATCGTTGTAAATACTCTGTTACATTATCGAGCTATATTTTTTTTAAATATTGCAGTAAATATTATAATATGAGAGTAATATCGCTGGCAATATTACATCGTTCCAATATCGCTGTAAATAATATAGTATCGAAGTACTTCATCAAAATATTATTTTAAATGTTAAAACGTTTCAGTAAACTCAAACGTAAGCCACTGTACAATGTACTGACGTTCAATGAATACATTACATCGTTGTAAAACTATTTTGCTGTATAATTAATACAAAATACTGATGGATTATACAACAAAATTCCGGTTTGTGTAGCAGAAGCAACATGGTGGCCGATTAAATTTTCGACACTATTTCGAATCCCAAACACATGAATATTTCCAAGTATTCTTTTAAGTAACTTTTGTGTTTCATTATAGTATCGCAGCGACTTTCTCACAGCGAAAGTTCTTACTTCCAAGCCACACAGACACAGACACAGTGAGTTACAGCAGACACAGCAGCTCCGCAGAGCAGTCCCAAGCCAGATACTGGGCGACAAGTTCTGTTCAAACCCCACAGTGCAATAAAACATACTTGAATATTCCATCTTTCAATCTTTTATAGCCTAGAAAGACGTTTTTTCTCACTAAATGGTGCCTATGGATTGCCGTTTTTTGTTTTCCTCCTTAGGTCTCAGCGAGCACTTAGGCCGCCGGCGCGTATTAGCATAAATCGTAAATATGCAAATTTTGAGAGGTGAAGGCTTGGCTTTTTACCTAAAGTCTTTACCTTCGGCTTGTGTCTCGGCACAACGGTCTGCGCTAACCTCTTGCGTGTGTGTGTGTGTGTGTGTGTGTGTGTGTGTATGTGTGTGTGTGTGTGTGCGCGTGCGTCTGAGTGTGTGTTTTTGCACACCTTGTGTTGAATGTGCAGCTCCTATGCAATCTAGCTACCGGGAATGTGACTGCTTCCTTCAAGACCTATAACGCGAGCCTTCTAGATAACATTTTACTCCTTGTAGTTAAATTATGTTTCCCGCGTTATTAGTTTATGACCAGAAAACTTATTATTGGTAAAATTTTGAACAGTATTGAAATTGTGTTTATACCTTTTTCTTAGATTACATTATTTTTAATTCGAATATTATTTGTTATTTTTATTATTATTATTATTATTACTATTTGGCATCAATTACGATAATATTATATTTTGTATTGTAAGCAAAGAACTAATTTGAATATATATTTATCTGTAGCAATGCTGCTTTTAGCTTCTATATCGTTTATTTTGATTGTAAACATATTGTTTTGATATCTAATGAGAGTTATCTTGTGTTTAGGTTATACAATTATGTTTAAGATCTTCGAATTGTTGGTGTGACTGGTCGCTAGTTTGTTGTCAGTGAGTTTCAAAATTTTGTGTACTGATGTCCATATAATAGACAAAATTATATTACAATTCCGTTAGCTAAACGAACTAGAGGGTTCAGTTCCTGAACCGAGTATGTGCCTCTGTAAACCTTTACACCACCGCCCACGGGATGGGTATGGGGTGCATAATAAAGAAAGAAATTGAATTTGCGCAAATGGTATTTATGGCAGTCATTTATTGCCCGACTCATTTGGAAGATTACACTCACAGACCTTCACATTTATTCCATATATATATATATATATATATATATATATATATATATATATATATATATATATATATATATATATATATATATATATATATATATATATATATATATATATATATATATATATATATATATTTATATATATATTTGTATATATATATATATATATATATATATATATATATATATATATATATACATATACATATATATATATATTATTAAAGGGGGATAACACTGATTACATTTATAGGGACCCATAACTTCGAAGAAGACGATATGCAGCACCCGGGGGAGCCTTTTGGGGCACCTGTGTTTACTCACGTATTGTCTTCTCCTACCACTCCCCTATATTTTTTGTATTTTTACATTATTATTTTTATTATTATTATTATTATTATTATTATTATTATTATTTTTATTATTATTATTATTATTTTTATTATTATTATTATTATAATTCTTATCACCAAACCTTCGGCAGTAAAAGCAACAAAAGCCATCATTCCTGACAGCCTGATCCTCACGACGAGGCAATTCAGATCCTGTTGCCTGAAATAGTTAAGGAAAATACTTTCCTGTAATTGGATAATTGGGTCGTTTGCAGTTTCTATTTATTATTGCTGTGGTCTTTTCCAGTTTATGTTATTGCCCTAAACACGTCCCCTCGTTTACGTAACTCTAGTTAATTTGATGCTCTTGGTGCGCCTTAAAACACTTGAGTTTGAAGGAAGAGTTTCAGTACTGTAATTTGCAGTGCTATTATTATGGGTGGGGCTAGTAAAGTGATTTGTTATTTGGTGCTATTAAAATAAATATTGCTGCTGCTATTAAATTATGATTATTAGTGTTGGTGCTATTTGAATTATTATTACCGGTGCTATTAAGATGATAATGTCTGATGCAATTTTGATAATTATTAATCTTGCTATTACAGTACTTTAGTTATCATTACTGGTGCTATTACCTAAATTACTATTCGTGATATTTTATTAATCATTATTTATTAAGTTTTTATTGGTGCTTTTATTTTTATTGTTACTGGTGCTGTTTGACTATTACTTGGGCTGTTACTTTACTACTAATTAATGTGATGTCTAATGTAGTTGATTTTTTATTAAAAAATATTACTACTGGCTTTAATATTATTGTAAGGCTAAAATCCTCATTGTAATTATCATTATAATTCCATCGTTATTCGTTTGTTATTATTTTTTTCTTTTAAATGATGTGTTATGAATAATAGCAAAAATAATATTATTTATTAATACTTACATTAATACTTATATTTATTAATACTTAATACAAAAAAATATTATTTATTAATACTTATTATAATATATTTTTATTACTGCAGTTATTATTACTTTTAATAGAACTGTTCTTTATAGACAATACATTAGGAAATTTATTCGAACTACATTATTATAGTGTTAATATGTTTGCTTGATTTGTTCTGTTATTTGTAGTAAGGGTTATATTTTATCAATGCTTTTATTGAATATTTCTATTATTATTATTATTATTATTGTTATTATTATTATTATTTAGAACATCTTTATTAGGATTAAGGTTATTAAACAATGGTGGTTCTTTAAGGACAACATTATTATAGCCTCGCCTTATCCTAGCCTGGTCTCATCCTAGCCTAGCCTCATCCTTGCCTGGTCTCATCCTAGCCTGATCTGATCCTAGCCTCTTCTCATCCTAGCCTGATCTCATCCTAGCCTCTTCTCATCCTAGCCTGATCTCATCCTAGGCGCTTCTCATCCTAGCCTGATCTCATCCTAGCCTAGCCTCATCCTAGCCTGATCTCATCCTAGCCTGGCCTCATCCTAGCCTGACCTCATCCTATCCTGCAGACAGACATTAATATCTGAGTTCAATACTTATAAACTTCTTAAATGTACAGAATAAAGTAAGTTGATAATTGTAATTTGTACGATTTTGAATTAACGTGAATAAGTTAGGTTATGTTCGGTTAAGTTATGTTATTGTGGGTTAATTTATGTTTGGCGACGTTCAGTTAGGTTAAGTAGGGTATACCTACAATCTAAGTGCACAACATCATAAGTGCAACTTTATATCTCATCTATGCAAATCCACAACGTAATTGTATATTTTTTAACTAAGTAGATTTCATCATGAAGGTAATATATAGGTGTCAATTGACATACCATAACAAATCCTGTATAATATGACAATTCCCCATTGTATAAGTATATTTTATTTGCACAAATAGGTGATTAAAATATCTTATATCTCTACATAATACATAGAAATATAGGAACTGTAAAATATAAAATTATATGTTGAGACAAATATTTTTTGTCATTTATGCATGCATTTATTCATTTTCGACATTAGGTAATATTATGCATAGTATCATCTAGTGTTCTATATTATTAAACTTGCTCTACTACGCTAAGAAAAGTTTATTTATTAGATTAATGCTTTAGAAATTAGACAAAAAACTATTATAATATTGATGTCTTTTATAATATTCACTTTAAGTGTAAAATTCATTTTCAAAGTTAATTTACGCATGAATATATTCTCGGTTTACGCATGAATATATTCTGAATATACTCATGGATACAATCTGAATTTACGAACGAATATATTCTGAATGTACTAATTGATATATTCTGAATGTACTCATGAATGTGTAATGATTTATTCATGTATATTTTCTAAATTTACTCATGAATATATTCTGAATTTACGCTTTAATATATTATCGATATACACTTCACTATATTCTGGATTTACACATAGATGTATTAATGAATCAAATTTTTGTCTTTTCTCCTTGATTTGTCAGATCACAACATTTACCTAAACAACATCTGTGGTTCTCTGACCTGCAAGAAGGTATTGTGTTAGTGATAACACAAATGTGTATGGTAAAGGTCCTCAAGGATTAGAGACTAAATATTACCAGACACATTTAGTGAATTGCCTTCAGTTTCGCATTCTTATGTTTGAAGGACTGTGTGTGTGTGTGTATGTGTGTTAGCTCAAAGAAAACCTAGCCATATGCTGTCCCACACACACACACACACACACACACACACACACACACACACACTCACACACACACACACACACCAGTCACTGAAGTGGTGTAGGGGGGATCCTCCATCTTACTCGTTCTGGGAGCCACACAGCTGCCACCACACCTCAGACCAACGCTCACACCATCTTCATGGTCCTTACCTATCAGTGTCTACTGGGAAGTGAGGTCTAGCTCTTTATGCCCCCGCCTGCTAGCCTTGTTGTACCTGTTGCGTTATAATTTTGGCTATTCTGACGTTCCAATTCTAGACGTAAGAATAGTCGAGTCTGGCCTTAAATTTATGGATGGAGGTGGATGAATTCTACGTTAATATTCAGTGAATATGTTCTTTTGAAGAAAAAAAACACATTTGATTCATTATCAATGATAAACTTCCATAAATTATACAATTAAATATATAAATTTGATTCAACATGTCCTCTAACTGAACACACTTAATTTTTTACGCATTTGTTACCACCATATAATTTGCCGTGCCTTATGGAAATTAAAAACTACAATATTGAGTTTTTTTTACTGGAGACTAATACGTATCGGCTCCAGTAAATTAGATTGGTTGGCCGTTTGAACAGACACGACAGGAGTGGTGAGACATTCGTTTCATATACAGCTTCTATGTATACAGGATATATAGAAGCTGGTCCGAATTGCATTTCACCTATGTAAAAGCACATTAATGACATTATGTAAAAAGACACATGGAACACTGTTTATATAAGGCAGACGTAAATCTGTGAATATAAGTTATCTGTATGTCAGTTAGATTATCATTTTATTAGCACTGCCCTCGCCTTGTGTGATTGATTGTTCAATAAATCACTGAACTATATGTTTAACAGATCTCTAACCTTGTCCCACGGAGGACAGAAGAAAATATAAATATGGTGGTTAGCATTGTAAATGTGTGGCCACGTTTGTGGTAGAAAAAAAAGGTGCTGAGCCTGGTCCAGAAGGCGGAGGTCTGTCATAGAAAACGGGTTCTTCTCAAATACATATTCACGTGTATTTTGCCCTTGTGCATAGGCCAAGGCTACGTCAAGGGGTTTCGTTGGCCCTTATCTGTAGGCACGTGGTTGAAACACTTTATAAGATGCGGTTTGAATATCGGAATTAAGCGAAGCACTTATCAAGAAAACCTAAAGCACAATCGGCTGTGAGTTAGATATAAACGGCATTTCAGTCGTTAACGGACGGCTGCCGCATGGAGTAGATGTGATTCCATTGTTTATATAACAGGTTGTGTTATAGGTACCATTTGAGGTGCTGTGCTTGTGTCTCTCGCTTTCAATGCGAGAAAACCCTATGATCTTGATTGGCCAAAGGCCTGTCAGCTGAACGAGAGTTAATAAGGGTGTGGTGCTAGCTAACTGATCATCCAGCAGGTATAACTTAGCCCTGAATAGGACAAACTTAAACTTTAAGTATATATGTACTGAGTAATGGGGGTATACCTCTCGGTGAACATATCCCTATGTGAGCGGACCCAGCCAAGTTCTGAGACCATGTCTGGCGAGCTCTCGGGGCACCACACAGGATTCTAAACAAATAAAACACCTTCAAGAGATACTTGAGTTTACTTTACCGTGTCGGCATATTTCTGTGGCTATTGCATTTGTTTGCTTGTTTATTTGTGCGCTAAAAGTTAATAAAAGAAAATGCATTCTGATATACTGTGAGCCACATAACCGCAGACTATGCTTATTCAAGCTGGGTCCCCAAGACACCCAGCCACTAATTTTAACCTACTGTAAAATATAAAAAAGCATTTTCTTATATATTTATATTTTATTGTGATTTTATGTTTACTTAGACTTAGGCTAGGTTTGGTATTTCAGTCCTCTTGACAATTATTTGTATTTTCTATACATATCTGAAGCATTTTGGAACGTAAGATTAGAATATAGGAAGTGAACGAAGCCTTGTGCGAGAAAAGTTCGAACAGCTGTGAGTCATGAACAAAGGGCTTTTCATTTATAAACCGCAAGGGACGCCCGCTGGATTAACGATCAATTTTCGTCCAATGTTTTCAGGATGGCTATCTGCCAGGTTACTTTATCGGGTCAAGCCTGTCTGAGGCTTGACCCGAAACAGAAACTCGGCGGGTGAGACTTTAGAAACTGAGATTGAGTCTCCAGAATAATTGAGACTCCAGAAACAGGCAGCGGATGATATTCAATCCATCCTCAAAACACCTTATCCATGGCTGATTAAAGTAAAATAATTCTCGATTTTTTGTTTTACTGATTAGTATGCACAAAGTTCATCTAAAAATACTTTACCCACAAAGCTCATCTAAAAAATACTCACTGCAATTATAAATAATAGGTAATAGAATCAAAACCTTACCTTAACTAAGTCTAATTAATAACACCAATGCATAATAAAATAATACCAGTAATAATATAAACGTTTTTGGAAAATACTATTATTTATATATTACGGAAAAAAATTACGAATGTGCCTTTTGAGACGACTGGAGATTGAACGAGCAAATTTTAAGGATGTGTTTTCATACTTGCAAGTCGCGCGACATAAACAGCCTTTGAGTGATCTAATTCCCCGCGCGTATGACGAGACATATTAAAACTTAGCATATTAAAATGACGCATTAACGAGCCGTAAACACAAAATATTCAGGTTCCGCAGAGCAGTACTAAGAGCTGATAGCTGAAGAGATATCAAAACATCAACATACGGGTGGCTCACGATGGCAGGAGGGTAGACAGATGATATGATAAAGCTAAAAATATTTTTCTAGTCTTAGCAGTCCCGAGTGACCTGCTACTGCACAGGATAAAATTAGAGATATGTTTCGAATCCTTTCAAATGGGTTTTGTTATAAAATTCAACCTTCCACCTCCCTCCCTCCCGCCTTCAAAATATCTTATGTCCTTGCACGAGATTTCCGTGTGAACCGTTTAAGACGAGGAAAAAAAATGCCATGTGTTGAGACGTGATGAAGACGCCATAGCTTCTTGGGCGAGGGTGTGACGCCACGAACAATGAGTTACTACTCAATAAAACTCACGATACACACGCGAATTGCTTTTACCAACGTTTCGAAACGCTCTCAGATTGGTTCGTATGACTTCTTGGAGCGGCTCCCTCACACTGTCTTAGCGACGCACCTAGAGGAGTCAGATCTCTCGCCAGCTTGGACAACCAGACGGAACGGAATTGGGTAAACTAATTTAAGAGTTTTTAAAATGAGCTTCTTACTTTTATCCTTATTTTAACAGTGCTCAAAATGAAAGAAGTTGAAGGTGGTGTTTCAATCCGTACAATGAAGGCTGTGTGCTTCTCAGCTCATCTGCAGTGAATGCAGTTGAATTAGAAGAAAGAATTTAATACGATTTAAATAGTGTTAACAAAGAAAGACGGATTAAGGTGATATTAAAAATAAGTTTATATCTAACAAAGTGACAAATATTATTATATACGTGGTGAGGACAACGTCACGAGGGAAGTCTCTTAACAGGCTGAACAGCCTTCAGATATCTCCTTATATGTGGATTATCTAGTAGTGAGTGGTGGACCTGAACACTGTGTTACTGTTTCAGAGTTATGGGATCGTAACTCTCACATTTAGTGGTCGTGTTATTTACAAATGTTTGGGACCCTTAAGTGCATTAGTTTTTATCATATCTTGTCATCAGAATACAACGTACATATCCATTAGCTCGTAGAACCATTAAGAGGTCATAAAACTATTAAGAGTTCGTAGGACCATTAAGAGGATGAAGAGCCCTTGAAAGGTTGTACAACCATTAACAGGTCGTAGAATATTAAATGCTGCAGGTGGTTGGTTTAATAAGTTGCATTAGCTTGTTGTCTGCAGTAAATCTGATTGAGCGATTACATTAGTGTTTGTAAAGTTATCCATGGCTGTCTTCATGCAGATATTCATTTACTTTAAAGATCTTCGAACGTATTTTATAAATAAATTGTAGAAACTGCATGGTATGCTCGCACTCATACACACTCATACAAACACGTGCACACACACACACACACACACACACACATACATACACACACACACACACACACACACACACACACACACACACACACACACACACACACACACACACACACACACACACATTGCCATCTGTTGATTGACGGTTAAGAGGCGGGACCAAAGAGCCAAAGCTCAACCCCCGCAAGCACAATTAGGTGAGTACAATTAGGTGAGGACACACGTGTGTAATTTGAAGGACCATGAAGGTCCTTCAACCATGAAGGAATGGTCGAACAAGTGGTTGCTAGAGTTTAACCCAAGCAAATGTAATGTAATGAAGATAGGTGTAGGGAGCAGGAAACCAGATACAAGGTATCATTTGGGAGGTGAAATACTTCAAGAGTCAGAGAGAGAGAGAGAAAGACCTGGGGGTTGATATCACGCCAAACCTGTCCCCTAAAGCTCATATCAAGAAGATAACATCAGTGGCATATGCCAGGTTGGCAAACATAAGAATGGCCTTTAGAAACTTGTGTAAGGAATCTTTCAGAACTTTGTATACCATATATGTCAAACCAATTTTGGAGTATGCAGCTCCAGCATGGAGTCCATATCTAGTCAAGCATAAGACTAAACTGGAAAAGGTTCAAAGGTTTGTCACCAGACTGAGGGTATGAGCTACGAGGAGAGACTACGGGGATTAAACCTCACGTCACTGGGAGACAGAAGAGTTAGAGGGGACATGATCACCACATACAAGATTCTCAGAGGAACTGATAGGGTAGATAAAGCTATATAACACAAGGGGCACACGCACTAGGGGGCACAGGTGGAAACTGAGTGCCCAAATGAGCCATAGAGACGTTAGAAAGAATTTTTTTCCGTGTTAGAGTAGTAGACGATTGGAATGCATTAGGAAGTGATGTGGTGGAGGCTGACTCCATACCCAGCTTCAAGTGTAGATATGATAAAGCCCAGTAGGTTCAGGAACCTGTACTTTAGTTGATTGACAGTTAAGAGGCGGGACCAAAGAGCCAGAGCTCAATCCCCGCAAGCACAACTACCTAAGTACATCTAGGTAAGTACACACACACACACACGGTACCTGTTGCGCTAATTTTTGCAGCAGTGAAACGGGACTATTACTGGATATTATTGCATCATAAAATCATGACCACGTGTCACTTCTGCAGATCTCTGCAACGCCCTCTTCCCTGCCTGTGTCCTTCCTCTCTCTCTCTCTCTCTCTCTCTCTCTCTCTCTCTCTCTCTCTCTCTCTCTCTCTCTCTCTCTCTCTGTCTCTCTCTCTCTCTCTCTCTTTCGCGATTGGAAGATATAGCCTTCTAGCCGAACTAGAACTATAAACAAACTGATAAATATAAACGAACGGGAAATGGAAGAACTAAATATAATTTAGGTAGAGGAAATTTACATCTGTGTTACTTAGATATTTAGCGGTAACAGTGTTTAAAATGTAGCGGTGTTGGTGGTTTGGTTTGAGGTGGAGATTGTGGTAGGGTTTGGATGGTTGTAGTGGTAATTATAATAGCGCTAGGGTGGTTGAGTGGCTGTGGTGGTGGTCAGGTGGTGGTAAGTCTAAGATGGATGTGGTGGTGGTAGTGGTGGGGATGGTGGAGTTAGTGGTGGGGGTGGTGGTGGCGGTGCTGTCTGGCTCCTCGCAGCCTCCGCATATTTCCCATGAATATAAATGGTGACTGATTTTCTTCAAAGTAAATAGAGCGAGTTGGTCCTCTTGCTGGCCAAGTTTCACACACACACGCAAAAATGAGAGTGAAGTTTGCATAATATATGGTGTGTGTGTGTGTGTGTGTGCGTGTGTGTGTGTGTGTGTGTGTGTGTGTGTGTGTGTGTGTGTGTGTGTGTGTGTGTGTGTGTGTGTGTGTGTGTGTGTGTGTGTGTGTGTGTGTGCGCGCATGTGTATGCGTGTGTGTGTGTGTGTGTGTGTGCGAATGTGTGTGTGTGTGCATGTGTATGCAAATTTACCTATTTTTTTCTATATGCGCCTGCGGGATCGAACTCTTAGCTCTTGGATCCCGCACTTCTAACAGTCGCTTGTCTAATGTAAAGACTCCCTACCAATTGTTCTCTAACATCTCTCTCTCTCTCTCTCTCCCCTTCACCCACTGTCCTCCATATTTTTCCTCCATTTCCATATCTCTGTTCATTTTTGCTACCTACCCACTCCTGGGTGTTCTGCCCCCATCCCTCCCTCCTCAAGCACTCTTTGGAAGTGGAAGGTGGAATGGGAGGCGGGGGGATGGGAGAGGGGATGGTGAGGGGAACAGGTGGCCTACTGTGATAACAGGACCCAGACGGCTGTCTATCCCACACTCCAGGTACACATTTCCTCGCCAACACTGACGTTCTTGTGATGCCTCTCAGGTTCCATCGTCGTCACCGACGTTTCCGTGCCTTCACTGACGTCCCTTTGATGTCTTTGACGTTCATCTCCCGCCCCTCTCCTGTCAATTACGTTCACCTTGCGTCATTTATGTTCTGCTGCCAACACTCAGGTTCTCTAGAGTCACTGAAGTTTCTCTGCCTTGACTTTGGTTCATCTGTTACTTTGCACACCTAAGCCACTGTTTAGCGGGTACTTGCTATGGATACTAGCCTTGCATCATGCGTCTATCAATACCGTACTTGTTATAAATATTGGCCTTACCTCATGCATCAATACTTATAGAATAAGCATTACTTTTTTTAAATGGTTTTTATAGCAGGTCTTACTAGTGTTGAGACCATGCAGGCGAGGTACGCAAGAAATCTTGCCTCCTAATTTAACGTGTAATTTCCTGATTTTTTTTTTTACTAAGCACTAACAATTTTGCTAGAGATTTAACAACCTGTAACCGCTCTGGCTTGCAGTTTACGTTAGCTGGTGCGTTCTGGTGACAAGCAGGTCGTCATATCGTTAGCGCCTCGTTACCCGACACTTGGGGAAGTCAGGGCTCGGGAAGCGCTGCTGCCAAGCTTGTCAACACCACCTGAGATGTGTTCCGCTATTGCGCTAAATTGATACTTGCCCTAATTAGCGAGGGGGTAAAGACCATGTTCGAGACACGAGAACTAAACAGACTTCAGTGTGGCCGTGAGGAATGCATCCTTTCTGAAGGTGATGGCAGCTGTTAAGATAATTTAAGCTTTTGTATATTAATTAAAGCAATTCTGCTTCCTTAAGATTTTGCGTGTCTGTAATATACCTACATTCGGAACTGTTTATAGTTGAGACAATTTTTAGGTAGCACTCTGTTTTGTATATGCACTTATCTCGTTCGTACATTGTTACTTGCTAATGGTTCACGTAATGACTACCTCTCTTGGTCATGTCATTCTCCATTATTATTATTACAGTACAAACAATTACTTCTTCGACCATAACAACCTAAGATTCTTTGATTATTCCATAATAGTATATTACGTCGAATTATATATTTCTTTTACAGAGTATATTCAGGGTTCTCAATTTGCCTTCAGAGTTCAGTCTCTAGTTCCATGGTTCAGTCTTTGGTTTCCAGGGTACAACCTCTTTCTTTTAAAGTTCATTCTCTTCCTAGCAGGGAGGAGACTTCCAGGGAACCATGGAAGTCTCTGGCTTCCTTGGAACAATCCATGATATCTAGCTTCCTTGGTACAGTTTCCAGCTTCCATGGCACAATCTGTGGCTTTCAGGGTGCAGTTTTTGACTTTCAAGATTCCGACTCTGGCTGTCAAGGATCATATCTTTGCTTTCCTGATCACAGGCACCACAACAGAACGAATTCAGTAGGTAAAATCACCGAAAGACTCGTTGTACTAAAAAAATCGAATATTTAATTGCAGTGGCGAGAGTCCTCCCCCACTGTCCCTCGTCCCTTCCTGCCTCCATCCCTCCTTCCATCCCTCCCTCTTCCGTCCCTCTCCCACGATTACGTATGTCTCTCACAGGTTTAATCTCCCTGGTATTTGTGGAGCTCCTAGCCAGAGACTCCATAAGAAGTGTACTGCTTTCTTGTTTTTCCTTCTAGGGGTGGAGGATGTGAGTGGTGGAGGTGATAAGTTGGATAACAAGAACTTCGGATCGGGGATTTCATTTATTATATGGGGATTAGGGTGGAGAGAAAGAAATTAATGAATGTATTAAGTCCAAACATTTAATTGTTTGTTAACAAAAATCGACTTTACGCATCGAATAAATTAGTTATGCGGGCAAAACTTATTAAATAAAAAAATGCGTATTAGTAAAATCCCGTTGCTAGATTTGTGTTCTGTCTGTCTATCGTCTCTAGTTTTTCTTATTGCTGCAAATTGTTTAAATATTAGCTAAGAGAATGAAAAACCATCCAAGTTTTTAAAATGAAATACGTACTTTTTGCTACCTATTAAGCCTTTCTCTATTGCTTTAACACAACAAGTATTTCTTAACCAGATTTGCAAAATTAAAATGCAGTCTTATAGGGATTTCTCCCGTCTTTCTTCCCTAATGAAGAAGTAGAAAAATTTAATAATTTTGGCAAAAAAACCTAAAACTCATTATAAACATATCTTTCCAGATAGCTTTCGTTTTTTAATATGAAATAAATTAGTTACTCAGTGAGAAGCAATATTTCTTGTTTATTAATTTTTCGCCGTTATTTGGTAAGAAGTGAAAGAAGGCAAAGAGAGATCCACATATAATGTCTTAACTTTTTCAGAAACTTTCTTATATTTATACAGCCCATCCTCCTGTTTTGGTAGTACTTATAGTAACGACGAGGACCATAGTACGTATACTGATGGACAACGAAATTAGAAAGTAGAAATCAGTACTGTTGAATTTGGATGAACCGGAACAGATTTTTTATTTATGTTGCAAAGACAAGTTAAAGTAACCTAACCTAACCTTCATAGGCCTAATCCACGATATATGAGGCTTAATATAGTACATATGTGTGCCTAGAAATATTTATGTTTGCTTTCCTCGTCATTTTTTTTTTGGGGGGGGGGGGGAATCTATAAAGTGAATAGTAAAAAATTCTACTATCTAATCGCTTAGTGCGTCAATCTTTGGACTATGGCGCACATATTTACAAAATCTACTATCTAAACAGAAGGATGGGTTGTTCGAAACATCTACGTAAAAACAAATGTAAGTGAAACTACTTTTATTCTTATCATTTTCTACCCGTAAATTTATTTCCTTAATCATTGTGGTGATAAGGAACAAATATGAGGGGACGTGAGCTGCGGTCTCCACTCATTCCCTTCAGATGGACAAGGAAAGTCGCTCTGCCGGGGAGCCCTCTAGGGACCCTGCATCTCCCCCATTCCCCCTCAGTGGAGAGAGAGAGAGAGAGAGAGAGAGAGAGAGAGAGAGAGAGAGAGAGAGAGAGAGAGAGAGAGAGAGAGAGAGAGAGAGAGAGAGAGTGTGTGAGAGAGAGAGAGAGAGAGAGAGAGAGAGAGAGAGAGAGATAACCTAAAACATCTCTGGATTTCCACCATGTCAGTCAAGCTTTAGACTACAAAATCGCTTTTGATTTTTTCGTCACTGAAACAAAGAGGAGAATACGAGCAAAGAAATAATCAACACTAACAAAAAACAACAGAGACACATTCTTAACGAGCTGACACAGCCTTTTCTGAAGACAAATAAATCCTCTGGTTTGTTGTTGATTTAGAACCACGAAGGAATAAATCCCAGACTGTTTTTTCTAGTAAACTCTGGCCGAACGTCTCTTGACAACAAACCAAAAATGCTTTTGAGAAACCAGTGCAGACGCGGTAATTCCCATTTTCTTTAGAGCAGCGAGCGCCAGGCACTCGAATAGAGAGGCCTTACATTTCTATTTTGGTTAGCAGCTCTGACCCTGTTAGCTGAGAACGGGAGACGAAAAGGGCGCATGAAAAAAGAGAATCTATTCACTTGAAGGATTACTACAGAAACTTGAACTGAATAGCAAGTCAAGAGAAAAAAGATACACTTATGATCTACGAGAGAAACCTTTACCCATTACTAAAATTCTGACACAGGTGTTTTTCCACTAAGTCTGCGACTGGTGTTTGTTTGCTACTTGAACTACGCAACAGGTGTTTCCTCACTATTAAAACTCAGTACTAAAACAGGTGTTTATCTATTACTAAAACTCCTCGACAAGTGTTTTCCAAATTGGTTAATTTTATGTTCATTGCTTCGAGAATACCGTCTTAGAAGTAAACAGAGCACGAACTTACTCAGAACCAGAATCCTAAGAACGCTACCACAGTAACAGTGTATCCTCCTCGTGCTAGAGGAGCAGTTGCCTTCACGACTAACAAGGGAAGGTCTTCTGGTGGCTGTGAGGCTGACAATACCCATTCTGAGCCAGGCTTCATCACCCCTGTGCAGGCAATGAGTCACAATAAAGTGGCTGAAGTATGTTGACCAGACCACACACTAGAAGGTGAAGGGACGGACCGAAATGTCGTCGTTCCTTCACCTACTAGTGTGTGGTCTGGTCATCATCACGCATCTACTTTCGAAACCTGTGCATCTTCCCCTCAATCATGGCGGCTTTGTTTACATGAATTACACAGTTTACGAGTTCTGAAAGTTCCAAAGCGTTACAATAGTAAACTTGGGTTGTGAAGTTTCCAAACTCGTAAACTGTTTAATAAATACAGACTAAGCTTTCATGATTGAGGAAAGATGTACAGGTTTCTTAAGTGGACACGTAAATGCTCCGTGAATCCTGGTCCTTAGTGAGGCTGTCGATTTGTGGGAAACAAGATTCCGTGAAGAATCAAAAGAAGGTGCCAGACCGGGGAGACAATTTAGCACCAAATGTTTGTCTAAACCATTAAATAGATTCCGCTAATTAGTAGCCAGGCAAGATTAACTGCTTTCTTACACTGCTGAAGGGATCAATTAGGCTCTGCAGTAATGCTGTACCCAATTTGTAATAGCAGTAACTGACTTCTATTAACTAAGAAAGAGGATAGAAAATTTACATATAGAAACCTTAGAATTATTTTTTAAGAATTGTCTCTTTGGGGACTGAATGTCAATTGAAATGGTCGTAAACAAATGGTCAAACAAGGAAAGGTTTAGATAACGTAGTTAGTGGTTGAGGACATCATTGAATGATTTTAGAGTGCCTCATTAACAAACTCGGTAAGTAGTTCATCCATGCTGAAGCTTGCTTAACTAAACAAATATTGGGGTTCAATTCCTGAGGTCATTATATGCCTCTCTAACCGTACGCTGTAGCTCATGGGATAGGTATGTGGTTCTATATCAGCCTCGGGATAGGTATGGGGTTTATTACCACTCATAGGGTGGGTATGATGGTCCGGTAAGAATCACAGGATCCAGATAAGGTCCATTACAATTCACAGGATGAGAATGGGGTCTACAAAGCTCACAGGGTGGACATGGTTCCACCGCCACTGATAGAACAGGTACAGGGTCAACTAACAGGATAAGTATGGGGTCCATCACTAATAGGATAAGTATGGGGTCCATCACTAATAGGATAAGTATGGGGTCCATCACTAATAGGATAAGTATGGGGTCCACCATCACTAACAGGATAAGTATGGGGTCTACCATCACTAACAGGATAAGTATTGTGTCCACCATCACTGACAGGACGAGTATGGGGTCCATAACCACTCACAACATGGGTATGGTGTCCATAATAAATTAACTAAACGGAGAACAGAAATAAAAATCTGCTGACTAGCCCTTGTTCCTAATGCTCAGTACTTTGGGGATTATTTATTCTCTGGTTACGACTGTGCTGACCTCACTTTTAGCAAAGTTGCTGCAAGAAAAAAAATTGACGAATATTAAAGTCGTTCTTAAATCAGCTATTATTCGTTATTATTATTATTATTATTATTATTCTCTTATTTTTTCAATAATACTAGCAGTAGATTTTGTAACGTAATTTATTGGGTTGCATTTTGTTGTTGCAAGTTAGATCTTGACTTCTTTCTGTTCAGTTATTATAATAATTTAGATCTCGTTTCTTGATACATATTATTTATTGTAATAAAGTATTCCTATAGTAATACAATAATATTGAAATACCATTTTGTATCATTAGTCTTTCTCTCCCACTCTCTTCTCTCTCTCTCTCTCTCTCTCTCTCTCTCTCTCTCTCTCTCTCTCTCTCTCTCTCTCTCTCTCTCTCTCTCTCTCTTTCTCTCTCTCTCTCTCTCTCTCTCTCTCTCTCTCTCTCTCTCTCTCTCTCTCTCTCTCTCTCTCTCTCTCTCTCTCTCTCTCTCTCTCTCTCTCTCTCTCTCTCTCTCTCTCTCTCTCTGTTGTCTATTCCGTCGAGAAGAGAGAACTTTATACATAACCTTTAAATGAAACTCACCCAAGTTTCATCAACTTTCCCAATTCTAAAAACAGCGCCCGAGAATAAAGCGGCCGACCCCAAGAATGTAACAGGGGTGGGAAAGTGGAAGGTGGTGGGTAGGAGGGGACAGGGAGCTTGGTCTGGGGGACCAAATGGAAGGAGGGAGGAGGGGAGAGCACGTAGGGAAAGAGAGAGAGAGGGGTGTTGGGAACAGAGGGGAGTAGAGGAGGGAAAGGAGAAGAAAGCCGTGTTGAATTTTTTGGAGAAGCTCAGATAGCTCGTTCCGTTCCAGTGGGCCTGTAGTTTGTTGCAAAAGTTAGATTGGACGTCAAAGTTGTGATGAAGACTAGGAATTTAGCGCAATTGATCACGGGAAGATGCTTCGGCGCCTTCCACGTTTTTTTCCCTTGAAATGCCAAACGAAATTTTAACCACGTCCCGACACAACGCTCCGATTGTTCCATCTGTTATATATTTCTGAACTTCTCTTCTTCCTGGGACACGTCTTTATAATTTTTCCTGTCAGGAATTTTATCAGTAAAATCTTGCAATTCAATGAGTTAAACGATACAAATAGTTTTAATAAGATAAAAGAGAAAACTCAACAAAAAATTTGTTGACACAATATTTCACTCAATGACTGCGAGTTGTCATGGAGGTGCAGTGTGTCACGGAGCTCCATGCCCGTCTGCCTCTAGGATATGTCAAGGAACTCCGTGTCTGTGTGCTTCTAGGATGAGTTACGGAGATTCTTACTCGTGTGCCTCTAGAATGTTATGGAGTTTTCAGGCTGCATATGCAAAATTTGTCGGGAATTTTCATTTGTCTTCATTCCTGTAATATATATAAATATATACATTTTGGAAATTTCTTAGCAAAATTTATTGATTTTTGCCTTTATGAATTTGCTTGAATTTCTAATAATTTTACCATTAATAATTCAGAATATTTTACCTATTTAATCTCTATGTATCAAATTACTTCAAGAGTTCCGGACAATATTTATCAAGATGAATTTAACTGTTAATTAATAACATGCTAATTAAGTTGTATATCTTATAGTTTTTCTTATCTTCCACAGGTCAGTGTACGAGAGGTCCTGTCCATCTGGTGAGCTGGGTAAAGCTTACGCATCCTCCGATTCAGAGTTTTTCATACGCCATGTATTAGGTGAGGAGCTTCAGGAGTTTACCATACGCTATGAGTTTGTTGTTGTTAAAGATTCAGCTACTGGGAACAAAAAGTTCCAAGTAGCACGGGCTATGGTGAGCCCGTAGTGGACTTACCTGGCACAGAAGTGGGGCTGTGGATATGAGTTGAGTTAGGTAGTTATTGAATGTTCCATGAGGTGAGGTGGCCTATTTCCTAAAGCTGAGAGCAATTAGCATCATGATTTTTAATATTATTCGTTTTATAATCATTATTATACCTACAATATCAACATTATTTACTACTGCTATAATAATAGTTATGATAAATTTTATGAATTTTATTATAATAATTTTAAGTTAATTATTATTATTAAAAACTGTTATTTGTAGGTAAAGTTGAATTAATAATTTTGAAGTTAAGTTGAGAAATAACAACCGAAAGCCATCTACGCATTAAAAAAGAAAAGACTTGATATCTCCGGCAAGCCAGCTGGAGCTCGGGCCCTGTGAACCCTGCTGGGATTAGTTGTCCGGGGCGTGGGGGGAAGCTATTAGTTAATGAGCAAGGCAATCGTGGTACTTAAAGGTATGTGTGTGTGTGTGTGGGCGCGCGCTCCGTGAGGGAAGGTTGTGAGGGGACACGTATACCCCCCTTCCTCACCTCATTCATCTTGACTCCTGTTCTCAGAATTAATTGGTAAAAACCTTTAATACAAATCAGAGGTGCATTTAACTGTGAGTCTGACCCCTGCTTCTGTTGGTTCATTATCTGGTGGTTAAGGGGCCAATGACCGCATGGTGTGAGGGCCTCGGATCCCAGGGCAAGGGGGCCAAGATAACACCGTGGGGGCCCTGCTCCTCACGGTGTGGTGCCCAGCACCTCAATATGAGGTAAGCCCAGGACCCAATGATAAGACTGGGACCATTACTTCACGATGAGGGGCCCAGGTCTCCACAGTGAGGTGCTGAGGGCCCCACGGTCATTGGCTACATATCCCCTTGGTAAATCTCCAAGGGGCCCTACGTTAAGGAGTCCATGTCAAGGCAGTACAGTGAGAGACCCCGGACTCAACCGGGAGGGGCTCAGGTTGTGGATAAATCAGGCAGGAGGAAGATGGGGGGTGCAAGAGGGGGCGTGCCCGATGGCTGGGTGTCCAGGGCTGCAGGTTACATGCCTACTCTAGAAGCTGTGGCTGGCGGAGGGCCAAGCGCGGTGGCCCAGGCTTAATATTTGGCCACGCTGAGCACATTTGCCCGCTTTATTACCGCCGCCCGCTCGTTACCAACCCGGGCGAATATTGCAGACGGCGTACGAGGAATTCTGAAAGGATTTCTGGGTCTCAGGACGGCAGGACCTGGCGGCCCCCGGGACTATGTTGCTAACTGTGGCTCACGCACGAGGTAAGGGAGGATAGGTAACCTGGCGGGAGCAGGAGGTAAGAAGAAACCCGAATAGGAGGAACAGGAAAATAAAAGGAATAAGTGAGAAGCGGAGGAAGAGTGGGGAAAATAAATACTCTGGTAGGGTGCTGCCCCGAGTGGGGGGCGCTTGGGGATATTCACACCTCGTTCGAGCACCACTAGGTGTCCAGTAGCTAGGCCGATGCCAAACGGGTTGGCTAGGGCCCACTTATTAGGGCTGAGCCCACTGACTAGCCCAGGGCCAAGTGACTAGCCCAGGGCCAAGTGACTAGACCGAGGCCCTCCTTCCTGCTCTCTCTCTGAGGGCCTGTCACGCACCCATTGATCTTATGAGATGAATGGTCAGCGCGTCACTGGCTATCCTAACATTATGAAACAAATATTACAACAACACCACAATAACAATTACAGTTATAAAGCATACATAAAACATCAACACTGCTGATATAAATTCCTTACATTTATAATTAGAACGATATTCTCACAAAAAACAGTGAGAATAGTAACAAAGATATGGAAAGTAACAATGATAATACATATTTTAATTATATAATGATCGAAAAAATGGAATTATATTAATTTTATTATTAATAACTTTCGATTAACGACTTAAGCTTCAAGATGTTCGAAAAAAGTTAGAAAGGATAAAGCATTTGTCCGTTTTTTATGCCATTATTATATAGGATCGATAATATTTTTTTCTTGTGGGTTTCTACTAACTTGCTTTGGCTCTTTGGTCCCGCCTCTCAACCGTCAATCAACTGATGTACAGATTCTTGAGCCTACTGGGCTCTATCATATCTACCTTTGACATTGTGTATGGAGTCAGCCTTCACCATATCACTTTCTAATGTATTTCCACTGTTAACTACTCTGACACTGAAAAAAATTCTTTCTAATGTCTCTATGGCTCATCTGGGTACTAAGTTTCTACCTGTGTCCCCTTGTTCGTGTTCCACCCGTGCGTGTGAGAGTGTGTGTGTATGTGTGTTTCGGAGGACCCGGTTCGGCGGCCCCGTTTTCTCTGATGGGCCCGAAGCCTCAGACCAATGGTCACTTCTGGCAGTCCAGAGGGACGACCCAGCCAGCCAAGTATCATCGTCCACTGATCCACTCGCATCAACTCGCATCAACGGCTTGCTTGTTTCTCGAGATCCCGTCAACATAACAGTGGGACGACACCAAAGGTGTTTTTTTCGGGATACTAATGGCTCAGTGTAATATGCATTATGTACCTACAAACGATCCACTATATCTCGTCTCTATGTTTGCATGCTAAATAAATAAAATTATTATTATAATTATTATAATCACTAATGTTCATGTTTTTCTGGCGAATCGTAGTAGCGTGTGAGGTTATTTACTGTTAGAGAACGATGTCCTCAACGTGATGCATATACATATATATATATGTATCAATGATTTTCATACATACATACTCAGCCTTGATGGCCAAAAATATATAGGCAGCCATGACCCACACATTCGCGATGCTAAAGCATTTGCTATTATTATCTCGTGTCGTGTACATATTCTTAGCTAACACATTCGCGAAAATACTCACATTAAATTAAACAAATTTTAGTCACCACCATTGTGAATGTTTTTATTAAGAGAAGATATCTCATTGGCAAAAGTAAAGCTCAAGGATGAACAGGCAAGGAGGACCTAGGACAGACTATGAGTGGGTATTTGGATGGGCGAAACCCCCTCACTTGAGAAAAAGATAAATCTGAACTAGAGAAGGTACAAAGATATGCAACAATGGTCATTCCTAAGCTGAGGGGGGGCTTGAGCTATGAGGAAAGACTAAGGAAACTGAATCTTATTATACTGAAGGAGAGGAGGAATAAGGTCAATGGCATGTTAGAATTTTAGAGGAATTTACAAAGTAGGCAAATATGCATCGTTGAAAGAGAGGAATATCATAATAAGATAACTGAGATTAGACCTAGAGACATATAACTATGCTACGGAGAGGTCAGAAAGACCTTGTTCAATGTGTGGTGCGCGCATGCGTCCGTACGTGTGTGTATGTGTGTGTGTGTGTGTGTGTGTGTGTGTGCGTGTGTGTGTATGTGTGTGTGTGTGTGTGTGTGTGTGTGTGTGTGTGTGTGTGTGTGTGTGTGTGTGTGTGTGTGTGTGTGTGTGTGTGTGTGTAATATTTAAGTTGAGAACCACCAATAATTGGAAAGGCGGTGTTCAAGAGCTAAAACCATCCTGCAAGAATAAATAGGTAAATACAAACACAAAACGCAAAACACACACACACACACATATACACACACACACACACACACACACACACACACACACACGGGGAGATGGTGGCTGAGTGGACAGCGCTCTAGACTCATGGACCTAGTGATCGGGGTTCGATCCCCCGGCACTGTCGGAAAAACAAATGGGCAGAGTTTCCTTCACTCTGATTCCTCTGTTACCTAGCAGTAAATAGGTACCTGGGAATTGGACAGCTGCTTCCTGTGTGTGTGTGGGGAGGGGAGGGGGGGGGGGGGGTTCAGTAGTTAGTAACAGTTGATTGACAGTTGAAAGGTGGGACCAAAGAGCCAGAGCTCAACCCTCGCAAGCACAACTAGGTGAGTACAACTAGGTGAGTACACACACACACAAGCACACACACACAAACAACCAGTTACCTGTCCAGTAACATCAACTAATGTCTGATCAGGCGGGATCTGATGCAGACAGTGTCTGTATATAATGACACTGATGACACTATATATTATGACTGATGTAGCTAGTGTCTGATGCCTGCATCTGATCAGGCGGGTCTGATAGGCGAAATCCAAGAGTTATGCTCGATCCTGCAGGTACAAATGGGTGATTACACACACTCAAACAACCAGTTAACTTAAGCTAGTGTCTGATCATTGCCTCATATGGAACCGAACATGAAAGAACCAAACCTGGTTAAGTTATTGGACCGTCGTAAGAAAGGAAAAAACCTAAGATCATTAGCGGGGAAAGGGGTTAAGAAAATGGAAACAAAACAATTGATATCACGTGAAAAACAGTGGAGCGTCTCTGACACAGGGACTTGTTTGCTTAACGTGGCTAATAGGGGCCTGTCCCTTAACACTGGCTACGTGCTTCAAGGTCTCCTCTTCCACTTCGACAACCTGCTTTTGGCATATACCTGTTTGCCTTCCCGTCTCACTCTTCCTGCCACTCTTTGTCTGTCTATTTCATCTGGCAAGATTACCACATTAATATAATCATATCCCCAATCATTCCGTCACCTCTGTTTTTACCAGTCCACATATACAGTACTTCAAAGACATCCGTTCTAAATCCCACCCAGTTCCCCAACTGAAATCCTCTTCCCTGCCCCTACAATTTTCAATGAACACTTATCTAGTCACACGGCCTTAATTCCCAAACCACTACACCTCAGATTCTTCCTACCCAAAGATTGCTTTCTTAAATCTACACCATATATATATATATATATATATATATATATATATATATATATATATATATATATATATATATATATATATATATATATATATATATATATATATAATCATCTTGAAATCGCTGCTGCTGCCGCCCGTTGTCTTGTGTCAGGATATCCCTCGCATACAAAACGCAACATTTGCGGTGTATAATGTCTAACACGCCTCTAATATGTGGTCCTCACAGATAACACCAACGATGCTGTTAAAGCCAACGTCAAATAAACGTCTCATGAAATGTCTTACAGAGTGAAATAAGAGGCAGTGTATGTACACCGCAGGGACAAAGTAGCGGGAATTTCGATAAAGAAATATATATATATATATATATATATATATATATATATATATATATATATATATATATTTATATATATATATATATATATATATATATATATATATATATATATATATATATATATATATATATATATATATATAGATATATATATATATATACACGCACACACACACACACATTTCCCTGGTTTCCTCTGCCCCTCTCCTCGTGGGGAGAAATGTGCAGCCCTCCGCAATTTGCTGGACTCGAGAAGACGTTGGCTGGTTTCAGAATGCCGTTTTACACACATTCGCTTGCGCAAGCGCCGGCCTCCTCCCTACAGATGCGTGTTTTTCTTCTTTATTACGAACGAGAAAGAGCGAGGAAATCTACGAGCGTCGTGGAGTGTCTGTTTTGGATTCGAGCTCTCCGAGAGGCTCCACCAGTCTTCTTTAGGATAAACATTTAGAGAAAATGAGAGAGAGAGAGGGAGAGAGAGAGAGAGAGAGAGAGAGAGAGAGAGAGAGAGAGAGAGAGAGAGAGAGAGAGAGAGAGAGAGAGAGAGAGAGAGAGAGAGAGAGATAGGAGTTAGAAAGACAGAGTGAACGAGAGATGATTGCGAGAGGAAAAAACGAGTGGGTCCTGCTAAAAGGAACCTTTGGTCTCAGGTACACGCCATTGGACAGGTTTCGAACGCGGCCGTAGCCAGGTTGTCACTAGCATAGAAATGACACTCGTTACACAGTCCACCAATCCCGATACTATCCCAGCTAACCTCGCTAAGTAAGAGTTCCCAGGGAGGGGGTCCTTTGTGTTACCAGGAGGGAGAGGGGGTCTACTGGTCCCGGGGGGGAATAAAGACGCAGATGGCCTCGCTGGGGTGGAGGATTCAACAGGACACGTCTCACAAGTGGCGATCCAGGCCTGCCGGTGTTTACACAGATCCTCAACCATCTCAAATCTCCTCTTTTTCTCATGTCTGTCAAATCTACTGCTGTTTTCTTCCTTCGCCTTACCTTTACCCCTTCACCTCAATGTTATTCTGTTCATTTACCCATCTCACTCTAGCCTCCAGTTCCTATCTCTACTTCTCCTCTCTCCGGATTCTCTTCCATTTTCCTTCTCTTACAAAATAATTAATTCCACTTCGCGTCAAAAGCTTCGGCACGTTGAAACTCTTGTAAGCGTGACGTCATTTACCAAATATGTTATCCCAGAGAAGGATTATATTTTGTTAAATGTTAGTGACATTTAAACCACATCTGTGACTACTAAGTAAATATTATATCCCACCATCAGGATTCAATCACCTCAAGAGTACGACTGAAATACGCGATAATACGCGATTCTATAACTCCGGAGAAGAAATTATCGTCAAAATACAGTCTTATGCATAAGATTATCTGTGTAGTTACATGTTATTATTGACCTACACCGAAATCTGGTTTAGCGGTATTTGGCGCCGGGTTAAGACAAGCTTATCCACGGTCGGGGTGTGGAAAAAGTTGCAACCTTGGGACAGGTCTTCAAGGTCTGCCGCACAGTCTTACCAGCGCTCGCTCTAGTATTCATACACTCCAGGTTCCAGTGGCTCATGGCCAATACCTCATTTTACTGTTTCTTTACATAGGATTCATATTATTATTATTATTATTATTATTATTATTATTATTATTATTATTATTATTATTATTATTATTATTATCGATGGTGAGAGAAATTTTCGGGTGAAACCTACATCCTTTCTATTAAGTGTAAACAATGCCTGAACAAGATTCTAAGAGCTTCCACTTATGTGTGGCAGAGCGCCTCACTTGACGTCAGTCATTAGACGTCGTTATGATTATGCTACTCAGGGACTTGCCAAGGGACTCCGAAGCTTCAGATGATTTTGATTTTTGATTGTGGCCGCCGGAGGCAGCTAGTTTATTGTGAACCCCATACTCATCCTGTGAGCGGTAGCGCAAAAAGCAGATGAATATCAGTTATCCTGGTTTCTGGGAATTGTGGGCAGTCTCTTGAGGTTATCTTGAGGTTATCTTGAGATGATTTCGGGACTTAGCGGGATCGCGTGAACTTTGTCCCTACTCAGAAAATTACAAGGTCCTTGCTTATATAAATTAATGAAATATCATTAATTGATATAAGTCCTTTCTTATATCAATTATGCTTATGCTATAGGCCTTGCTTATATCAATTAGTTAATTTAGCTAAATTAACTAATTTCATTAAATCATTCTGTTGTATCATATCAGTAAATATGTTGATTTCAATTTTGTAAAAAAACTTATGTTTAGAGAACCAAAGAGAAGAACGTTGCTGTTAAGGTTACGACCAACTGCCCTAAGGCCAAAGTCCTTCAAAAATGTAAATCATTTAGTGGTTTAAGGCGTGTGCTTGCGAGTACCTAGTGTGCAAGTTCGAATCCTAATAGTTTCTACGATTTCGCGCTCTAATACTCGTCTTCCTATACTTTCTACCTACTTTTTCTTTCTCCTAACATCTCTTTCTTCCATTCCCTCTCCCTCTCAGACCTACCCGGAACTCTTTGCCTATCCTCCACATCCCCTCTCCTTCTGCAACCATCACCCACTACCGCTACTTCTCACCCCAGTAACATCCCCCCCCCCTCCTTCCCTCACCCCTCCCTCTCCACCTCCCTCTCCCCCTTCCCCCAAGCGACAGGACGAGACACCCAGCCTCGCCTTGAGAAAATATTTACCTGTATCTAACTGAAGCCTCTAAATCCCCCTGCCTTATGTTCTTGCTGCTGGGCGCTGACAGCAGGATGGCCCCACCGGCCAGACACACTCAGGAACACCTCTCATATTTACTTGGCCGGGAAAGGTGTCGTAGGGATGGACTGTAGGTAGGAAGCGAGGGGAAATGAAGGTTGAGAGAGATGGCTGGAGAAGCGGAATGCTAGAAAGATATGCAAGAAAGAGGTACGGATATGATATATATATATATATATATATATATATATATATATATATATATATATATATATATATATATATATGTATGTTGGGCTTATATATAAGCCCAACACTACAGAAAATCGCTGCATATTGTGGAGAAGAATGCAGTTCACTAGGAAATTATTTATTGAAATAAAGTGAATGGAAGTGTAGTGTGCGAATATGACTAAGAGGAATCATCATTATCATCATCATCATCATCATCGTCATCATCATTATCGTGGACATAAACGTTATGAATACCAATCACCTTTATTTCACCTTTTTTCGTATACATTTTTGCCTGTTAATTTTCCACCAAACACATATCCTTTCAACTTCCCGCCTCTTCACCACCACATCAACCCACCACCATCTCTTTACCACCCTTCTTCACTACCGCCTCCACATCCACCAACTTCACCAAAAGAGATTAACCTCCTCTGGCATTTCCATTCTCTACTACTGTCGCCGTCAGCAGACATTTTCTCCACACTACAGCCATAACAAACGCATTCACAAACACTAGTAACTGCAACAACAACATCAGGAGAAGCTACGACAACAGCAACAGGAAAGGGAGCAGCAACACTGCAAAACGAGCAGTAACAGCAGCAGCAAAAACAGCGGCAGCAGCAGCAGCAGCGGCAGCAGCAGCAGCAGCAGCTGTAGTAGACTGACGAGGCAGGAGTCCGTCTCGATGTCTTATCATATAATTAGGTTTTGTGTATGGCCGCCATGTTGTGTTGAAGTGGAGATGCTTGACTGGATTAGTTAAGTCCGGGTTCTCTCGGTTCCTCAACCTACAATTCCTCAGCTCTCAACTACACAATATCCTGCCTCTTCCAGTCTTCAGTCTCTCAGTTCTCATTCGTCTAGCTTTATCTACTCCTAACTCTCTAAGCTCTTAGTTACCAGCCGCTGTTCCTTCAGCCCATGTGCCTTTAATCTGTGTGACTTCAACCCTTTTTCCTTCAGCCCATGCACACTCAATCCCTTGAGCCAACAGCCCTTGTGCCTTCAGCCATCTTTCACTAAAACATAAAGTCCTTAATCCTTAACTCACAGCTCTCTGTTTTCAGCTCTCAGCTCTTTGTCGCTTAACTTCCAACCCACATCTGTCAGTCCTGAGCACCTCATTTCGCAGTCTTCAGCTACAGCCCAAGGCAGTCTGTAATTCCCTACTGACCTCCGGATCTAGTGAAGCAATTCCTTTCAACAATCCCCTTGGCTTTAAGTCTAACGCAGAAATCCTTCGTCTGAATTTCTCCAGTGACTCCACATCCACCAACTCTGAATTTAGTGCTGAAATCCTATAGTATATCACCACA
This sequence comes from Procambarus clarkii, assembly GCF_040958095.1. Classification (NCBI taxonomy): domain Eukaryota; kingdom Metazoa; phylum Arthropoda; class Malacostraca; order Decapoda; family Cambaridae; genus Procambarus; species Procambarus clarkii. The sequence continues at coordinate 3,042,025 of NC_091156.1, forward strand.
CGTGGTCTAAAATCCTTTGGGAAACTCGATTCTGACGCACATAAATCCTGAGACGTAAATCGACGTTCCTTGTTCATCAAATGTACGGCGCGTCTCCTATTCCTTCTTCCACTTTTCTTCCTATATTCCACTCATCACTGATTTCCTTCAGAATAAGACGATGTACCTAATACGAATAATACCTAACTCTGCAAATCGGTGCAATTAACTCCTTCATGGGGAGCAAATTTGACGCCCCCCTTAACGTTATTTTTATATTAATTTCCGGTCATGATAAAATATATACCATCTCCTGTAATCCATAATTGTCACAAAGGAAAGGATAAATAATTTCCCGTTTGAAACCCGTTTTCATATATGACAGAGAGAAAATTAATGATTTTTTTATTTCAACGCCGAGTAGGAAATCTTTCGTTAAATCCCTTTAGTTATCAGCACTGTGGAGTGTTTGGTATACAATCTCCACCGTGTAATCCACACCACAGAGAAGTGGCAGTGAGTGAAAATAACTCCATATTCATTTTTATTATTTAAATCCCCCTTTCAAACCATCCACTTCCGCTTTAAATCCTTCCCCCCTCCTCATTTTTAAATTTAATTTAAATCCTACATCACCCTTCCTTTTCTCTTTAAATGGCTTATAAACCACACCACCCTTCCTATCCCCCATTCACGAGACTAACTCCACCGTAACCTCTTCTCTACCCCTTCCCCCCACTCTCTCTCTCTCCCTCTCACCCCCAGTTCCACAGCCCTCATTTTCCACCAGCTGCCTCACTGCCTCTCCCCTCCGCTCCTCTCCCCTCAACCCGTCACCCCTCTAAACCCTGTTCCCTGTGGCGGGAGAATTAATTTTTGTCCTCTAATTTCTTCTCTTTATTACACCTGCTGTTTTTTTCGCTTCTCCTTGACTGAATTCTTATTAGGATTTTAATTGTTGGAACCTAAGGCGGCGTTGGGAGTTGGGAGCTGGAGGGAATGTGTAGTTTGTCGAGATATCGGGAGTAGGGAAAGGACGGGAACTATCAGGGGGAAAAAGTACTATGCCATTATATTATGACTATATATGACTAAGATATAGAGAGTAGGGAGTTGGAGGAAGGGTGTAATAGTTTGGAGTGTTGGAAATAGGGGGTTTGGAAGGGAAGGGAACTATCAGGGGGGAAAACGCCAAGCCATTACGACTATATAGCACTGGGAAGAGGTCAGATAAGGATTTTGGGATGGGACGTGGGGATGGAGTGGTGCCCAACCACTTGGACGGTCGTGAATTGAACGCCGACCTGCATGAAGTGAGACCGTCGCTCTACCGTCCAACTCAAGTGGTTGTAGGGGGTTTGGAGGGAGAGTAAGTTTGTAGGGATTGTTATTTTTGCTTCTTTAAGAATAATTCTACGGTTATTTGGATCTACTTAACTAAATGATTTATTGCCCTTTACTGTCTGTTTAGAATCTATAATTACTCCTTCTATTATTCGCCTCTCTTTGATATATGAGCAGTTGTATACAGTTCTACTGTTATTAAAATTCATCATTTGATTAAAATCCCAACAATGGTTAGCAATGGCTAACAATGGCAATGGCATCAACTTTTGTAAATGTTTTTTTGTGCTCAAAAACTCTTTTTCAATAAACCTCGACCAGTCTCACCCACATATGATAATCTGCAATCATTATAATTTATCACGTAAACACCACTACCTACATTGTTCCTTATATTATTATTATTATTATTATTATTATTTATTATTATTATTATTATTATTATTATTATTATTATTATTATTATTATTATTATTATTATTATTATTATTATTAATTTGAGTAGTAATAGTCGTAGCAGTGTTAGTGGAAGACAAAGTGACATTTTAATTGGAGCAGTGACTTCATCAGAGGCAACACAAACAGGAACAGGGACTCAGAAGTACAATTACCAAATTACCATATTCACCCTCACATCTATGCTCGAACATCCACACACACACACACACACACGTACGCACGCACGCAGCTACATCCATACACTTGCATCCACCCACATACACCAACACTCACCCATACACGCTTTAACACTGAGACAGCCTTACAACTACCTATACCTATAGCTATCAACACGACAAACATATATTCACCCGCATTCACATACCCACCCACCCACACCCACTCACCCTCATCGACACAAACACCCACCCACTCTCACTAACATGTCTACCCCCACACTCACCAACACCCCCCAACCAACACAAACACTCACCCACACATACACTTCCATGAACACACTCGTACCCACCCACTCACACGCCCACAAAGCGCTCATCCCAAAAGCAACACGCAGTAAATGTAAATTGAAGCAAAACCATTTACTTTCAACCCGGCGTCGCGTCTTTCAGGAACTGCAACCTCGTACATCGAGAGCTTGAGTACTTCCACAAGACTTGTCTGTCTGTCCGTCTGTTTTATTGTGTCACAGCCAAACAGTTGTAGTGGGAGAAGCAGACAGTAGACCAGTTAAGCGTTTCTCGATTGCGATGACTGGATGCTGCCCGATGACCGCATCTACCTCACTACTGGGTAACAGGTCGACCGTCTGGTCCGCCCACGCTACCAAGCTCTCTCTCTCTCTCTCTCTCTCTCTCTCTCTCTCTCTCTCTCTCTCTCTCTCTCTCTCTCTCTCTCTCTCTCTCTCTCTCTCTCTCTCTCTCTCTCTCTCACTCTCTCATATATATATAATACCTCAATTAGTTCTTTCTGACAGAACAAGACTGAAGGTCACACCGTGACGATCATTGATCACGATATTATTCACAAATTTTTTCAAGATATTCAAAAATGTTACTCATATTAATGCTAAAAATGTTTGCTGAAGATGGTTACTCACGGTTATCGTGTGGTAGAGACGGAGGCGGGTTATCACGTACAGCATCTTGACTTTCTCTATAAGGCTGTTCGTGTTGCGGAGGAGTTGCAAAGTAACGTGTCCTACCAGGAGGCCTGGTCAGAGACAGGGCCTCGAGGAGAGTAATCCCCGGAATCAACATCGGGTAGACAGTTACCTACTCGTGGTGTTCGCAGAGTCACGCTAACAACGGAGGTAACAACACACACACATGCGCACACACACTCATACACGCGCGCGCGCACACACACACACACACACAACGGATTCCAGTGCCTGGCCCCAGACCTAAATCCCAATATAACAAAGAAGCTTGTGGAACAAACTCTTCAAAATATTGTACAACCCCACTCCACTTCTCCCTCCACACTTTAACACATCTACAAAACCACCTACCATTATAGTGAACAAAACGAAACGTTTAAGTATTAGTCATTACACCATGTACGTGATTATGTACCGCACAATCACAGTCTAAGCTGCCTACTGACTCTATTTGGCACAGAAAATGATAGAACTCACCTTCAAGATATTGGACGTGACTCATCACACAGTCTTGGTGACGACCATCGGATCTCTTCAGAGAATTATTGAAAACTTGACAATGTAGCAATCAAGATACTGATAAGTAGGCATGTCCCTGCTGCTTGCAGTGCTGGTGCCACCTCACTCACTCACTCAGAGATGTCTCATACTCACACGCTGGGACACGCCTCATACACGCTGAGAAACACCTCACGCGAAGAGAAGCCTCACACTCGACCTCAGGGAGACACCTCACACTCACACGCAAGGAATCACTACTGTGAGAGACTGGCATTGGTACCGTAATATTATGTTCTCCAAAAGCAGACCTGCCCCTGTTGGACCTCCCTCAATGGCCACCCCTTGTTGCTTTGTTTACATCATAGCTTCTAACGAGCGGAGAAATGTCCCTCTCTGTCTCTGATCCCATCCCCACCCCCCACCTTCCCTCTCTCTCTCTCTCTCTCTCTCTCTCTCTCTCTCTCTCTCTCTCTCTCTCTCTCTCTCTCTCTCTCTCTCTCTCTCTCTCTCTCTCTCTCTCTCTCTCTCTCTCTCTCTCTCAAGAAAACTTGACAAGACATTAGGATAATACAGTAGTTCCATCGAGAAGAGAGAAATCAGGTAGTGTAGCGTTAAAACATTCTTGACGTACGTCAGTGAGCATATCTAAAGTCTGTCTGTTCTCGTATTGTCATGTTGAAATATCTAGAAACTTTTGAACATTCAGTGACACATTCGGTGCTACACAGTCTTCTATTTTCTTTTGATAATGGTTTCTTGAAGTCTGTTAATGAGCTAACTCGGGGAGTAAAGTTCAGGAGCATGGGCAGACAACGCAAAATAATTAGATAGATATAGGACCAGGCGAGTAGTCGAGTAACCTAACACATCATCAAAACAAAGGGATGCTTAGTTTATCTAAGTCTGAATTACTTTGGTTGGAGTAAAGCGCACTAACAGAAAGAAATAATATTAAGAAGAACAGAAGGGCTAGGAAGGTAAGGTAATTATCAGGAGGAAGCTGTAAGCTATTATATGATTCATTGTGTCGGGGGGACAGGAAGCCAGAATGTATTCATACACGTTAGGCTTTTATCGAGAACTTAGGTGAGAGAGGTTTAGGACAACAGCGCTAAGCCCCCCTAACTAACCAACCAAACAATAGTCTAAATCGCCTCTTTTTAGCCCTCCTGAAGTCCCACAATTATGGTCTAAAGTGTCATTTTCCAGTCCTAAGCCTTAAGCCCCCTCTCCTTCCATTCCCTCAAACCAAAGCCATAAGCCCAAAGCCCACCTATTAGCCCTGGATGAGAATAATTAACCCCGACTGATACCAAAACACGAAGAGGGACAATTTACATGCAGATTTAATCAGAGCTCCTTGTTTATGTGCGTTCCTCGTTGGCCTGAGCAATTATGTACCCCGTGTGGACGAGAGAGAGACAAGGGGGGGGGGGTGTTATAGAGTAGAGGAAAAGATAATAAAAGATAGAAATAGACATATAGATAGATAAATAGCCAGGTATATATATATATATATATATATATATATATATTATATATATTTATATATATATATGTATATTATATATATATATATATATATATATATATATATATATATATATATATATATATATATGTATATATATATATGTATATAATATACATATATATATAAATATATATAATATATATAATATATATATATATATATATATATATATATATATATATAAATACATATATATATATATATATATATATATATATATATATATATGTATATATATATATATATATATATATATATATATATATTATATATATTATATATATTTATATATATATGTATATTATATACATATATATATATATACATATATATATATATATATATATATATATATATATATATATATATATAATATACATATATATATATATAAATATATATAATAGTTACTATACACATCTGAAGATTTTCTTAGTATGGTAACGGCAAGTAATCCTGTAAAAAAAAGTATGAAATTCATACATTATACAATGGCTAACTTAGACGAAGTTCTTGGAAAACACGGAACAAAAAGAGAGTGGAAACAAGCACAATCGGGAAGTGGAGAGAGATAGAGAGAGAGAGAGAGAGAGAGAGAGAGAGAGAGAGAGAGAGAGAGAGAGAGAGAGAGAGAGAGAGAGAGAGAGAGAGAGAGAGAGAGTAGCGACTACTCAGGGGTGGGGTGTTTCTAGTATTAAATATTTAGACTGACGCCATCCAAAGAACAACATTACCAAATTCGCACACCGATAAACGTACAACTGCTCACACACGCTAGAAGAGCGGGAGAGAGAGGGAGAGAGAGAGAAAGAGAGAGAGAGAGAGAGAGAGAGAGAGAGAGAGAGAGAGAGAGAGAGAGAGAGAGAGAGAGAGAGAGAGAGAGAGAGAGAGAGAGAGAGCCAGAGCCAGGTCCAGGAGGGTGCCCAGATAGCGTTGTGTTTACCCTGAGTGAAGAGATCAAAGGGGTGCCGGACACGGTCAGTTGGACCTCTGGGGCTGTTGAAGGATCTTGTCATGTAAACAGTAGCACATAATACCTTCCTCCCTCCCCCTCCCTGTCTTCCCGTCGTGTATCCATGTCTATTTCTTTGTCTTTCCTCTCAGTCTCACTTCCTGTCTATCCATCTGTGTACCCATTTGTGTATGACCGTCTGTCTGCTTGCCTACATTTTGTCTGTCAATTTTAATAATAATAATAATAATAATAATAATAATAATAATAATAATAATAATAATAATAAATACATAATGATAATGTTCTTTTCAGTAGTTGAATTTGCAACACAAATTTTAATTTGTACAGCCTGAGGTGTTAACACTTTTTACAGTTAATGTTAAAAGGAAATTATTTTGACCATTGGGACTTATTAATATCTGGAGTACAAATCAAATTAAATCAAAGACATTCGTAAATGTATTACATTTATAATTGGGGGAAGTGTACATAAAAATACAGTATATTACTTACATTACAGTCACATTAACCATAGCAAGAAGACGTTATTAGCAGTAGAACTAATATATAAACTAATCATAACATGTTGTAAATATTTGCTCACTCCCAACCTTCTTCTGCCTCTACGTCTACTAGTTTATTACACACTTGGTGTACCTGTCTTTCTGTACGCATGTTAGTTGTCTCGCTGTCTATCTGTTCAATTGCCTTCCTGTCAAATATATACCTGGCAAGAGGTACACCAAGGCTAGAAGTCTGGCCGTAGAGATATACACTTCACTTCCACGTATTTACTCTTAGATAAATACAAACAGGTAATCACTATACCACAACAACATCACAACCACCATCACCACCTACTACCACTGTCACCTACAACTATCCCCACCAACACGTCCTAGTAAGACATCTATCTTCGTTTCTCCCCCAATTCTCAACATCTCTTCCTCCCAACACTACATTTCCCACTCACATCTTACTCATAACAGCACCACTCGTAATACCACCTCTAAGCATCACCATCTTCGAGCACCATCATCCCCAAGCACCACAGCTCCATTGCACCACCTGCATGCACGTCCACCAAGTCTTACGGTCTTTAAACACCACCGCCACCTCCAAGCACCACCATCTCTTGTTGACCAAACCACACACACTAGAAAGTGAAGAAACGACGACGTTTCGACTTGAGACTTGAGAATGGTCCAGGACAGACCGAAACGTCGTCGTCCCTTCACTTTCTAGTGTGGGGTTTGGTCAACATATTTCAGGCACGTTATTGTGACTCCTCGTCTGCACCAGCACCTCTTAGCTTCATCCCCTCGTGCTTGACCTACCTCCCGGCTCCACCACTTAGCACCCTCTCCTAGCACCACCTCCTTGAACCACCACCTCGACGAGAGCCCCTGGTGCCACCGCTGGGCCCAGTTAGCGAATGCCATGATAGCGAGTCTTCTGATTTCCCATGGGCGCCCTAACCCCCCCGGAAGAAGAAGTGCCAACTGATGGTGCCAATGATATGGATGGGGGGGGGACGAGGGGGCAGGGAAGAAGGAAGGATGGGGGGGACGAGTTAAGGAGGGGAAAGAGGGAAGGAGTGGAGGACGAGGAGAGGGAGTAGCGAGAAGGTAAAACAAGTGTAAAATTATAATGTTGAGACTCAAGGGACAGCGGAAGGGAGAATGGGGACAGGGACAGAGCGCCTACGTCAGGAGAGGTGATGGGTCGGGGAGATGAGAAGAGCATAGGGGTTGGGGGGACGGTGTATAACAGGGCAGGGTAAGAGAGAGAGAGAGAGGGGTGGGGGGGGGCAAGAAGCGTAACAAGTGGATGGAGGTTATGGTGCGGAAGAGGGAGAGGGGAGCATGGGTGTGGGAACGTAATACGCAGGAAGAGATTGGAACAGAATGGTGGACAGGGCATGGAAGGGGTGAAAGGAAGAAGCATCAAGAAAAAGGTAAACATACAAAGAATAGTGGTGTGAAAGAGGAATGAAAGTTGGAAGAGGCGTGATAACTGTGGAAAGGAGCGAAAGGGAGGCAAAATAGTAAAAAAAAATAAAGAGAATGGGATAAAAGTACGAGGAAAGCAGAAAAGGGGAAAACGAGCAAGAATGGCACAGAATCTTTAATAAACGTGAATCGTTTACTAAATATACATGCTGCATAGTATTCTTAAGCAGCATTTAAGGAAATACGCTTATAAAATTGTCTTCATACGTACATACATATATATGTAGAGAGAGAGAGAGAGAGAGAGAGAGAGAGAGAGAGAGAGAGAGAGAGAGAGAGAGAGAGAGAGAGAGAGAGAGAGGTGAAAAAACGAAAAGGTGAAGAAACAAGTGAAAAGACTCCTAACAGTGAACTAAAGATGCTCGAAACGCGGGGCTTAAGAGCAAATGTTCGAGCCTGCAAGCTCAACTAGGTCAGCAAACACACACACACACACACACACACAGTTAATAAATGGAATGCACTAGGAAGTGATGTGGTGGAGGCTGACTCCATACACAGTTTCAAATGTAGGTATGATAGAGCCCAGTAGGCTCAGGAATCTGTACACCAGTTGATTGACAGTTGAGAGGCGGGACCAAAGAGCCAAAGCTCAACCCCCGCAAGCACAATTAGGTGAGTACAATTAGGTGAGTACACACACACACACACACACACACGTACACACACACACACACACACACACACACACACACACACACACACACACACACACACACACACACACGTACACACACACACACACACACACACACACACACACACACACACACACACACACACACACACACACACGTACACACACACACACACACACACACACACACACACACACACACACACACACACACACACACAAGTAAACAGATCACGCTTACTTGCTCCACGCTAAATTATATTCGAATACAGACTAATGAGCCAGCCGTGGTAGGGAGTTGGAAGGGGCGGGGCGCTTCTGATTTGAAGTTAATGATTGTCTGGAAACATCATGATGCACCGTGGACCAATAAGAAGCGGCAAGTAAGCGAATGGGAGGAGTTTCAGACTCGAATTGGAGTCATGTGATTAGTTGAATCACTACAAATATGAAGGTAAAAATAACTTGAAGGGGGTGTGTTCATCTAGAAGGGGAACTGATATTTTTCTTCCTATATAGTTATGTAGTAGTTTCCGTCTTTTCTTTCCTTATGATGCAATATCATTTGCAAAGTTTCTTTCCGCTACTCAAATTGTATTTATGTATTCCTTTTTAACCCATGTCGCATCTGTTTCGGTTTAATTCTATCGTTTGATTTTTGTATTAACTTCACTCTCTCCCGTTTTTCGTGTTTGCTTCTTGTATTGCCTCTTGAGTCATTGGTTAATATATTCTCGCTTATTTTTATTTGTCCTTGTGGCTGACAATTCCTATCTTCAGCCTCTGCTTGACCTGATCCATCGTTCGTGAAGAATTTAGAAAGGTGAGATTCGAACAAAGGAAGTGAGTGAAACACTGTTCGAGAAAAGTTCGAACGTCATCAGTTGTTAGTAGCTTGTTTTTTCATTCATTAACAGGGAGTTTTAGCGGTTGGATTAACGAGCATTTGGTCTTTGTTTATGACGACGGGCTACGAGTTTACAGTACAGGCTGGAAGTGAATGAAGCACAATTCGAGTTATAGCTCCGTTGCAATAAAGTTAGTTAACAACACTGACTTCACACCAGACTTCAATCTGTCCTCAGGCTAGGTTCGTTCAACCGGCAGTCGATTCCCCCAGTGATGCAGTCGTCGACGTTCGCATACTGCGTATTCATAATCAGTATTTTCTCAATAAGTTAATATTGTTACATATTAGAATGTGCTGAATAGTTAGGACAGACTCAGGTTGGGTTAGGTTGTTGTAGGCAGGAGGAGGAGGATTAAGGAGAGGAATTGCATGTCCCGTCCAGGGCTGCAAATTGAGGAGTGTTGGGTTTAAATACTGCTCTCCAGCGGAGAGCCATCAGGGGTCGGATTGAGAAGACGCGGGGGTTAGGGGGGTTGGCAGGGGTCGTGGTGTTGCGGATAACGACTTTTTTATGTGTCATTATTGTTTATTTCTTCATTATGTATTTCTGGAGTATATTTTTATTCCCTCGCGCTCCACACTAATTGCTTTAAACAACTGCCGACTGCAATGCCAGGAACCATGATTTTGGACTCAATCCTGCAGACACAAATAGGTAAGAACAAATAAGTTAGTATACCCCACACGAACACATACACGCACACACAACTAGGTGAGTACAACTAGGTGAGTACACACAGAGCAGAGCTCAACCCCCGCAAGCACAATTAGGTGAATACAACTAGGTGAATACAACTAGGACACACACACACACACACACACACACACACACACACACACACACACACACACACACACACACACACACACACACACACACACATATAAAGGCTTTCTCGACACGACTTCTACTAGGCATCGTTTGCATAGTAAAGCCCACTGGGGAATACTCTGCCTGTCTTCGATTCCTTCCTTCTTGCTCTGTGCCCTACAACAGCGACAACACAGCGGCGAATACTGCTGTCTGACTCGGAGGTAATAATGAGTTAAACCGATATATCTAATATTATTTATTATTCTTTGTCTTTGGCCCTCTCCTCTCCTCCCCTCTGTTTCTATTTGTTTGTTCGAGGTTGAAAGTCAGACGCGTTGGGCTAGTCTCACTTAATTTTTCACAATAATTTATGTAGGGTTTGTGCCCAACATGGGTGGGTCGGGATTAGCATGATTGTAATTGTTCGCACGTGACATGGTGCCAAAGCGAGCCCCATGACGAATCTTTTTTGCAGTATTATGACTCGTATGTTATTATGTTTTTGTTTTTCCTTACTATATTGTAAACCATCATGCGCTGATCTCCCCAAAATTTTATAGCCTGAATAAAGTGTGATGATGTCGGGGTATTTTGTCCTTAGAGTTTTTGATTGTGTCTTGCTACCATCGAGGTTATGGTACCGACTATGTGTTAAGTGTTTGTACAGAGTTATTAGTTATGTTGTGTGTGAGTGAGAGAGAGAGAGAGAGAGAGAGAGAGAGAGAGAGAGAGAGAGAGAGAGAGAGAGAGAGAGAGAGAGAGAGAGAGAGAGAGAGAGAGAGAGAGAGGAATAGACAGAGACACAAATAAAGATACAGACACAGACACAAATAGAAATACAGGGACTCAGACAGAGAGCCAGACATAGACACGGACACAAAGAGAGAAACAGAAAGACATGGACAGAAAGACAGACAGGGAAGGGATATGAACATACACCGGGATGCCATACATGTGCCCATTAATTATAGTTATTTCTCAGACAATTTAATGGATTTGTTTTTGGCTCAGTCATACATAGCTCAGTCATACATAGTTCAGGCATACTCAGCTCAAGCACACACAGGTCAGGCATACACAGGTCAGTCATACACAAGTCAGACATATGCTAGAACAATGCATCCGCAATACTCACATATATTTCCCTCACTCTTAGGTCAGAGATGCTTGCCGTGCCAATTATTCCGTACTAATTTAATCATTAACCAATCAGTGGTTGGAAAGGCACGGTCCATGAGCTGAAACTCGGTCTTGACGGCACATATAGGTTGGTATATAGGCGTCGTGGCTTACTTAGTCCGCAAAGTATTCTGTGTCCTTGATATGGAATGGAGAATATGCCCGTATAGTCTGCCGTCTTATAGCAAAATATATACCCAAGCGGCATCTCAAAAAACAGATATATATTCGTATTGCCTATTCCGAAGCAAAATATATCCCACCAGCGCCATTGCATGCTTGCAAAAATATATTCTGGGAGATACATCAGAGGGCATCCTCCACGGCGAGTAAGATCTGGTTGTCCCTCAGGCGAAATATTTCGTGTGGACGCCATCGCATACCCTCAGATATATCCTCTGGAAGTCCTTCGAGCTAGATATATCCCTCTGGTCTCTCTCCAGCGATATATATGCATCCCTGACCGTGATAGCTTGACTTACTTTTTGTTGTTTCTGTGAGGTTGGGTTATCATTCCTCTGACATGAAGCGGATCTGTGTTCTTTTGTTTCACCTTCGTTTTTACACTTATCTTTCTTAGTCTTGTTCATTGTAAGGTTGTTGGTGATCTTGGAAGTATATTTGGGTGATTTGGAGGAATATTTGGGTGACTTGGATGTATATTTGGGTGACTTGGCGGTATATTTGGAGGGGCTTGGATGCTTAGGTGTAGTTTTGGTGGTTTAGTGTATGGACTATTGGAAGTTTACCTGTGGTCTTGGTGGATTAGATCGGAGGAGTAATTATGGAACTTGTAGGTTTGGTCCCTCTGGTTCAAATTTAAAGCTTCAGCTGAGGGGATTTAGCATGATTAATTTTGGAGCTTTGAGATTTAGTTACTTAACACATGCATACAAAACACAGGTACACACACAAACACACACACATACACACACACACAAACACACACACACAAACACACACACACACAAACACTCACAACATTGCATCCGTTTTCTCATTCATTCCAATACCTCCTCCCTTCTCCTTTATAGGTCAGCCCACAGCTTTTTCCTAAACCACCATGTCACCCATCCACCCACATTGAGAGGGGGGGGTATATAACCCCCACACACCACTCATGCTCCCCTCAAAGTGGGGGGTCCCCTCACTACTGACCCTCACTTTTCACACATACATAAAAAGCATTTAGTAAACTTCGGTCTCTGTTCTCGGCAGGTGGCATGGACATCGTGGTTAGTACAGACGGCCGGCCACTGGTACAACCTGTTCTGATTTGCCACTCAGTAAGGAATTCAACCTTCTAACATAACTAGAAATTTACGATCCCGAGCAACCCACCCAACCTATTGAGTCCGATGCTTAGAAAACGGAGATATATGTGAGAGATGTTACATTTCATATTAGGCTGTATTTGTGACGTTGGCTAATATAACGTAATGAACGCGATCCCCATTCTCTCTTTCTCTCTCTCTCTCTCTCTCTCTCTCTCTCTCTCTCTCTCTCTCTCTCTCTCTCTCTCTCTCTCTCTCTCTCTCTCTCTCTCTCTCTCTTTCACCCCTTCTCCTCTATTCGCCAACTAGCGCCATGTCTTGCAACCCGTTTCTACATAACCAATCGAGTTGCAGATTGATCAGTATGTAAATTGTTATGGACCGAGGGAGCTTGCAGCCCAGGCGCTGGGAACACTACAGAGAAGGAAGCGAGGAGCCTGTGAAGGAATGAAGATAGCGAGAAGGTGGAGGATTATAGATGGAGGACGGAGAGTAGAAGGTTGAGAATGAAAGAGTAATGATAAAGTAGAAATGAGGATGAAAAAACGATGAAGGAGAATTATAAGTGGAAGTATATTGTTGGAAAAAGAGTGGTTGATGCTGGATGGTTAAATACTCACCTAGTTGTGCTTGTGGGGGTTGAGCTCTAGCTCCTTGGTCCCGCCTCTCAATCGTCAATCAAGAGATGTACATGTTCATGAGCCTACTGGACTCCATCATACCTAAGTGCATAGTTATCAGGATCAGCTCTCCAGATAATGACCACACGCAGGAGTAGCAACTGTGTTGTTACCACCATCATCTTTAACACCCTTACTGACATCATTTTTATTCTGACCGTCATCGTCAAACAACAACAACAGCTCCACAATCATTATCGATACAACCATCGTCATCAAAACCATCAACACTGCTTCCATTCACAACTTTAATGTCAAATTCGACAAAGAATTCGAACATGAGAATAGTTAAATTACAAAGGAACAGATACAGCATGGCTAGAAAATGACACATAAAGAGCTAGAACTCATCTTCCCTATCACCATCACTACCATCACCATCACCACTTCCACCATCACCATTACTCTCACTTCCCCCCACCACCACTACTACCACTAACATCATTATCATTTCCACCATAACAGCCTCTTCCAACACCCTTATTTCTTTCCCAACAACAACAGCCCCCTTTATCCTTTTACCTTCTCATTCCCACTACCATAATATGTCCCTTTTCTCGTCCTCTCCCCCTCCCATACGGTGATTGCTCGGCTGGGCAGCTGGGTTTTCAAGTAGATAGAAGGAAGAAGAAATATGAAGAAAGAAGTGCAGGAGGCGGAGAATGAGGAGAGACAGGAGGCGGAAGAGAAGGATGAGGAGTAGAAAGAGGAAGAGTGAGTCTCATTTGTACACTGTCACTCATAACCTGAATATCGAATCCTTTGATAACGTTTTCCAAAGAAAGATGAGAAAGAAAGATATGAAGGAAAGGGGACAAATGATGTAGAGTGAGGATGAGTTAAGAGAGAGGGGGCCTCGGTGAAGGAGGAAGAGGGAGAGGTAGGATGTCGAGAAACTAAGACGGTGTAATAAAACGTGGAGAATATAGGAAGATGCTGAATTTTTAATCAGGCGAATAACCTGAATGTTTACTAACTGAAATATTTTCACCATTAATCATTAACTAGATATCTTCGTTGTTGAGTGCATATTAGAAGTCATCAACGTGATACTGGGTGATCTTAATTAACTCTCTGAAGCTCACTTTATAATAAAACGCCGCAATAGAACTTAGGAGAGCTCATTTAGTGAACATGAACATCCTTTAGAGAACATGAACATCAGAAATATGGAGAAGATTTGTGCTAGAATCATTGATCTCACCCATGCAGCCATATCCAGTAACATATATCTACATGAAAGACCGCTTCCAAAGTGTATACACTATTATAAAATGTGGTAAAAATATACAATATAATAAAATGTACAATAAAATGAAGTAAATATACAATAAATATATATCTATATGAAAGACCGCTTCCAAAGTGTATACAATATTATAAAATGTAGTAAAAATATACAATATAATAAAATGTACAATAAAATGTAGTAAATATACAATAAAATGTAGGAAAACGGATAAAAATTAGCATATTGTGTAAACAATAGCCCCCCCCTGCTTTCTTTGTCTTTCCTTTTTTTCAGGATTACTTTCTTCACCCTTTTCTCTTTTAATCCACCTTCCCAGTCCATTCTTCCCCCTCACCCCACTTCCCAGCATCAATCTGTGAGGTTAGTGACGGTCACGGGAGGCGTGGGCGACACCATGGCTGTGGGCGGGGCTTGCATCACGTCACCACCCGATCGATAATCAGGTCTATAGAAAATGGGAGGGAGCCTAGGCCTAGAGCGGCCGCCCCCTACTTGCCAAAAACGTCTTATTCCCATACCTCCTGCTCTCGTGTCCCATCTTGCAGATTTCTTAGCTGGATTTCCTTGCTGTCGTGGAAGCTGCTGTTGAAATTACTATTTCAAGCATTATTTTATTATTAATGTGTTTGTTAGTGTAAGGAAATCCGTTTTAGTGTTTTTTGGGTCCGAGAATTGGGTTTCTCCGTGTCAATGTTTGCTTTCGCTACTTTTCAACAATATCATCGGCTAATTATATTACCGGTCAATAGGCCTATCCTCTATTAGTGAGTGTAATACTATTTTGTTAGTAGACAGGTTTTCTGAACATTGTGTCTCTTAACAGAGATTTAAATTATGATCTAATGGAATGCATGGAAAGTATATCATGATTTTTTACTGATATATAGAACTGAGAAGCGTTCCTTAGAAAGCCTAAGCTCCTTAGGCTTTCTCACGCTGACGTAAATTGCTATTAGTCCACGATTTATATTTATGTAAATATTGAAGAAAAAAAATATTTAGAGAAGAAAATAGGGCAGAGATAGGAAATATAAATTGTCATTATTTAAATAAATTAATAATAATAATAATAATAATAATAATAATAATAATAATAATTATAATAATTATTATTATTGTTATTATTATTATTATTATTATTATTATTATTATTATTATTATTATTATTATTATTATTATTATTATTATTATTATTGCATATCAAGATAATTTTTCCTTATACATCACGAATGACAAGAATATAATGAGTGAATAATTCTACCTAACCTTTCTGGAACGCCTAAGCTGACTCCATGATTTGTTACTCCTTCCAGGGTGTGATCTCAATGCCTCCAGCCAGGGCACTTCCAGGACCAGAGGCACCCTCCGCTCCTGACCGCCTCCAGCCTCTCTAGGTCACACGGTGAGTCTATGGTACAGCAACATGCACAAACTCATGCAAAGAATACACTGACTATCACATACACTAAGAATACACACGTTCATCACGTGTGTGTGTTGTGTAACACACTAACTCACGCATACACATGCTCACTCAGTCACACAGACACACACACACACACACACACATGTAACCACTGGAATTGAAAGGGTGTTTAAAGATTTGCAGAGTTACTTACTGGATTTTGTACTATTTAATAACCATTTGGATGATTTTTAGAATAATTTACACAAGTATATTTATACATATATTTTGAAATACATCAGTTAGAGATCAAATTTATTGGAGTAATAATATTTATTTGTTAGGTAATGAAATGTAAAGGTAATCAGAGGAATTAATTATCATCAGAACAGTTTTTGTAGTCTTCACGATTATTCATGTTATAAAACGTGGCCAAATGGTGAGGGATTAATCACGGGTAACATTCGTCTCCTAATTTTTAGTAAATTAAAATAATTTTGTTTGTAAATTAAAGCTCTCAGGTATAATAACTGGTCCATTCTGGACCATAATTAAATTGGTTGATAATGGTCCAGGATGGACCGAAACGTTGTCGCTTCTTCATCTTCTGGTGTGTGGTGGGGACATCACTCTTATGCGCCACATTATTTTGACTCGTCGTATGCGCAAGTACAAGTGTGTTGTAGGGTTCTTAAGTCGCGTGTTAATAACACAGCATTAGGAGTTTCCAAAGATTCAAATAACTTAAAAAAGGATTTCCAGAGACTCATAATTTGAAAGGGCATTACAGGGATTTCTAATTTAAAAAGGTTTACAGAGATTCGGATGATTCTGAATGGGTTTCTAGAGACTCAGATGATTTGAAGGAGTGGATGTCTTGTCATGCATGATAAATATACTCGCAGTCACTAATACTCTTTTATTATTTATATTTTGTTTATTATTTTACTAGCATCTGAAACTATTAAAGGGTAATACGGTCCCTGCATCTACTTGCATCGGGAATAAATCCAATTAGAATAAATAAATTCTAAAAATATTGATTATAACAATAGATTATTGAGGCAAGACGTTTTCCAGGAATGTTTTGACACCTTTTACACCTGTAGCTTGTCACTCTGAGGAGCACAAGAGGTATATAAACTCTTTTACATGCAACCCTCCTATAGTCCTTTTCATCTGTACGCAAAGATTTAACTCAGCTAGTAGAATCTCTCCTACAAGTTATATATTAAACTATTACTAGTTTCTAATGCCAGTAAACTCTGAACACCGAGATCTCTTCTAATTTAAGGGGGTTTCAGTTTACATTGGATAAGGCCCATAAGTTTTAAGTTTGCATTGGATCAAGTTGTAAACCCCTACATGGTCAGACTGGAATACATTGTGCAGACGGCTGCAAGTTCAACTGCTTGTAATATCCCCAGATTTTAAATAGCATCACCTACAAGTACCGAATGCTTCTGGCTCTGGGCTTTGGGATAAGCCAAAGAATAAAGGAGAAATTCACCCACAACGTTAAAAGTATATATGACAGGAGATATTTAGGTTTGGATTCTTTCAATTGGACGGCCGGTGGCTGGGAAAGTGGGACCAAGAGATAAAAGTCGAATCTTTGTCTTCCAGGCACTCCGAAGGTTGGCCTGCGATGTTAGGTGTGTCGAAGTTGTTGTTAACAATGAAATTGAGGTGTGTATGAGGAGGGCGATGAGAGAAAGAGAGAGAGAGAGAGAGAGAGAGAGAGAGAGAGAGAGAGAGAGAGAGAGAGAGAGAAAGAGAGAGAGAGAGAGAGAGAGAGAGAGAGAGAGAGAGAGAGAGAGAGAGAGAGAGAGAGAGAGAGAGAGAGAGAGAGAGAGAGAGAGAGAGAGAGAGAGACTTAAATAAATAAGATTGCTAGGAAGATAGCTGGTAGAGTATAATGAGGAACAGGAACTCGGGAGAGTTTTCTTATAAGAAAAGAGGGTAAAAAGGGGAGATCGCGTGATGGAGAGGTGAAAGGGAAAGGCTGTTTTTATTAAAGAGAGGTTGAAAGGAAGATAAAAACCGAGAATTTTCAAATGTTGAAACATTACTTTACCAAAACCAAAAGTTTTAATTCAAAAGCTTTTATTGCAACTTTTTTATATAAGTGTTATCATTGTGGCGTTTTAAACAAGTAGACAGCCGTAAAGAAATATGATAATGATAAGTGTATTTTGAAGTATAAGGGCTATAATCAGAAAGTATCTTAAGTAACATCTGGAAATAAGCACAACTATATATACATATATATATATATATATATATATATATATATATATATATATATATATATATATATATATATATGTATGTATATATATATATATATATATATATATATATATATATATATATATATATATATATATATATATATATATATATATATATTTATATATATATATATATATATATAAATATATATATATATATATATATATATATATATATATATATTTATATATATATATATATATATATATATATATATATATATATATATATATATTTATATATATATATATATATATATATATATATATATATATATATATATATATATTTATATATATATATATATATATATATATATATATATATATATATATATATATATATATATATATATATATATATATATATATATATATATATATGAGGTCTTTTGAGACACGCAGGACACAAGTTACCACTAGGTGAATCACTTGAGGAATACCATGTACACAAGTTACCACTATTGTGAAGCACTTCTATGATACCATTTATGCCAGTTACCATTGTGTGAAGCAATACTTTAAGACCATGTACCATGTGCTCAAGCGAACACAGAATACGAAAAACTAATAATACAAATAAATTTACCCGCAGTATTCTGAGGAAAGTTTTCGTAGTATAAACATGAACAGTAGCAGCAGTAAGATGGTACTGGAGACATTTCGATTTATCGAGGAAGATGTAGGAAAAAGAGGGAGAGATTAAATAATGGGTTTCGCTCGTTGAAAGAGGAAACGCAGAAAGATTCCACAACAGTCAGATCAATAAACAAATAATCCATCCCTCACAAATGAAATTAAAGTGTTGACGTTTCGGTCCGTTCCGGACCATAAACAAATAGTAATAACTTCAAAAATACTTATAGATAAAGGCCCAGAACGCACGAGTTTGATAACTTGTTTTCAGCCATGTTGGAGTGACTTATTATCTGCAATGGTTTATCCTATTTCTAATCCATGTGACTGATCTTAAAGTGGAGATAGACTTCTTTCAATCAATGCTTTCAAATATTACTGAAATTACGAGAATAAACACAGATGAAGACTGCAAGAACCTCAAAGAAGACATGGGGAGTCATTTTACGTCCTCAACTAGGTGAGTACACACACACAATACAGTGTATCTAGTACATGGACAACTGGTTGGTGGACCTCACCGAAAAAAAACATCCACGTATGTCAAGGGGAACTGACTGTGTTTACACCCGTTTTCACCCACAACGAGGCAGACATTGAGGAAATAGAACACGAAATTCCACGAACACGAAGTGCCAGTGACAACAGTGTAGTAATCTGCATTTGTATAGTTGAAAAAGTAAAAATACCGAAAAGTAAATATATGAGATAATAAGGAGCTTCAATGAAGGAGTTCCGTGCAAGACTGACCTGAGCAAGATTACTGAAAAATACATGTTGCGAAGAAAGTTCAGAAGCTGGAAAGATTTATTCCAAAATTGAGGGACAAGGTAGCAAACCACAACATCAATTCTTGGTTTAATATATAGAGCCTCGAGGCAAGATAGAATAAGAGAAAAAATCGAAGAATTTCAGAAAGAATAAGCAACAGGAGACTAGAAATATCTGCAATAGAGCTCAAAATCAATCGGTGAACGTGAAAAAAATAAAAACAGAAGTGCTATGAGAATGTCACAGCGTTCCTGACTAAATAAACTCACAAAACTACAACACAGTCACATCGAGAGAACATTATCAGAGAACGATCATGCAGTTATACTAAAAAAATAGGAGAGAAAACAAATTTGTCGAAAAAGCTTCTAGGTAGCGTTCAGGCAAGAGCCTGAACATCTCTCACAGGCAGAGGGACTACACACCCTTGAATTAGAGACCGAGCAACAAGGAAGACACAGCAGGGAAGACAAAGAACTACCTTGAGGATCTGAACGTATCTTAGGTCGCAGGACCAAACAAAGGCTCATCATGGAATTAAAAAAAAAATCGAGAAAACAGGGCTAGAAGATGAGTCTCAAGAAAAGATGTTCATCTTGAAAACACATTTATATGATTCCATAACTACACATGAACTCACATGATCTTCACACGATGAAAATGACAACAAACAGCGTAATGACGGCGATGTAGACAGGATAAGAAGGAACTAGAGTGAAAGAAGGAGAAAGAATAAGAAAGAAGGTGAGGGAGGGAAAGAGAAGGAGAGACAGGAAGAAAAATATAATAAAAGACTAGACAGGGCTGAGATGGATAAATCTGGTAGTAATAGAGGACACATTAAATTGGGAAGGACAAACTTTGTGTGATAGAAGGGAAGAGCGAATATGAGATGTAAGAAAACTGAATAAGAGAACAGGTGAGAAGCAGAAAATAGAAGATGGGTGAAGTGAATAGAGAGGCACATAATGAGAAGGGAATAGGGAAAAAGTGGTGAGGGAAAGGAGGGGAAGATTGGGAGAAGAAGAGAGAAACAAAAGGGAAAGAGTTAGAGAGAAAACAAATACGAGGAGAAAGGAGAGAATGAGAAGGGAGTAGAAAGTAGAGGTGAAGGGAAGGACAAGCAAAGGGAATGGTTAGGCCAAGAATGTGATCTGGTAACAGAGGTTAAGGGAAGAGCCTGGTCGATGGGCAGCTAAAGGGGAAAAAAATGGTCTACAGGCAGAGAGGGGAAGGGACAGGAAGGGTGAAATTGACCAATGATGTTGTAATAGGTAACAAAAGGGGGTGCGTGAACCATGAGAGTGTAGACGATGGTAGAGGAGGAGGAGGAGAAGGAGAAGGAAGAGAAGGAGGAAGAAGAAGAGGAGGAGGATGAGGAAGAGGAGAAATAGGAGGGAGAGGCGGGTATGGTTCAACAGGTGAGTAGGAAGGGATGGTGTGTGACTAATTGTGAGCGGATAGGTAGTGAAATGGAAAGGCATTTATAATTGGGTGTTTAGCTCTCGGAATCAGAAGGATGCATAATATGTGTGCTGTAACAGAGGATGTGTGGGCGGAGAGTGGGTCGAGGAGATAGATAAATGGACGACGGGGTAGGTGCTGGGAAAGTGGCCAGTAATGGGTTTATGTAGTTGGGAAGGTAAGTTTGGTTGGGGGAGGGTGTGTGGGCGTAGGCAAGAAGGGTGGAGTGTTCTAGACATCAAGCCATATCTAACACTGTTTTCTCTTCCTTTTTTCAATACGGGCTCACTATAGCCAGCGCTACATGGACATTTAATTCCGAGTAGCTAAATCTAAAACAGCAACAACAATCTTCCTTTTGCCAATTTAAACAATATCCCACCACAGCACAAAACAAAAATGGACATATATTCCCCACCTTAACAACTGCCATAAATTTGTTAGAAATAATCAGATAATTATTTGTTAGAAATAATAATACTACTACCCATCTAACAGTCAACAGCATTAGCTCTTTTGCCTGGAATTCCATACCACTGCAGCCAGGTCTCTGGATTTGCCACTCCGTAAAAAATACATCCTCGTAACCAAACCTGAAATGTACGCACCCAAGCAACCCACTTATCGAGTATCTAAAACTCGTGAAACTGCAAGCAAGAGCTGTTATCCTACCTCAGCTCATCTGAAGTCTGCTCCTAGAAACTCATTTATTTCATGAGAATGGACCTTGAAACTATCACATAGAGAACTATCATATAAGGAACTTGGTGAAACTTCATGGAATAGTTGTAATCCTACATCAGCTAAATTGAAACCAACTCCTAGAGGCCCATTTATTTCATGAGCCTGTTATATGCATCAATAGGAATAGCCTTTACTCATTAACAACATTAGGTAACAATCATATAAGGAACAGGCTGAGCCTGTTCCTCTTGTTTTCTGTTCCCTACCTCCTCTCTCTCTCTCTCTCTCTCTCTCTCTCTTTTACCATGAGAAAAGGGGGTTCATTAGGTAAGTCATTTATGTGCCTAAAAAAGTTACAAACATTAGCTGTTATCCTACATCAGGTCATCTGAAGCCAGACTCCTAGAGACATTTGTTTCACGAGCTTATTAGTTGTTTCCCCTTGGAATTATCTTTTATTAGTACTAAAATACTAAGTGATACCCATATTAGTAAGAGAATGAAGCCAACTGTGTCCCAGAGCTTTCATGTGGTCAGATGACTGGATTTCAAGCGTACCTTTGTGTCTCTTTCTCTATATTTCTCGCTCTCGTTGTCTCTCTCCTCTCACATATTCAGAACAATTATTTTAAATTCAGTTTGACACTGGGATAGTTGTTTGCACAGCTTCCCCTCTTTTAGTGCCAGTTTTAATGTTATATTCTCTTTCCATTTCCCCCACTCTGTAGACCAGACTTTCCTAACTCACTCTCACTCTCTCTCTCTCTCTCTCTCTCTCTCTCTCTCTCTCTCTCTCTCTCTCTCTCTCTCTCTCTCTCTCTCTCTCTCTCTCTCTCCCCCCCCCCAACATATTTCCAGCATATTTCCAGCATAATTAATTTCTCTAGCACTTTACACGTAATTCTGGTCTATCATCTTCAGAATTTCTAGATTTCTTGTCCCGAATGTTTAATTTAACGTTTCAGTTAGAAGGTGACAAAGTACCTTGTAGCTTCCTTCAGCAGCCATAGTGATATTAATTCTGGTCTTTTGAATTGTGTTGCAACAATTCCTCCAGATATTTTGTTTAGCTCAACTTTATTTATATCTATGATATCCAGTGTTTGTTCTTTCCACCTTTCACCATTCAACCTTGGTCTCCACGTAGTTCTTTGGTAAAGGCTTCCCGAAATGTTTAATTAGAGCTCATCTCATACCAAGTCGTTTTCTGTGAGACTTTTACCTTGTATCCTCAACCTGTTCACACCGTCCCCTATGGTCCCCTACAGTACTCACCTAATTGTGCTTGCGGGGGTTGAGCTTTGTCTCTTTGGTCCCGCTTCTCAACTGTCAGTCTACTGCTGTACAGATTCCTGACCCTACTGGGCTCTACTGTATTTGTGTGTGTTTACTATTTGTATCTGCAAGATGGAACAGTTAGCTCTTGGACCCCACCTTTCTAGCTGTCGGTTGTCTAATGAACTGACGCCCGACCTATTTTTCTTTACTACATATCAACCACATGTATTTGTCTCTAACACTCACATCCTCAGGATACAACCTGTTGCAACTATCTGACTCCCTGGTACCTATTTACTGCTAGGTGAACAGGTGCACCAGGTGAAAGAAACGATCCCCATTTGTTTCTGCCTTGACTGAGAATTCAACCCAGGCCTTTAAGACTACCTGTGTGTGAGAATGTGTTCTCATTTCACTCTTTTTTCTTGTCATATTTACATTTAAAAGTGTGTATCAAGTTGCTATCAGCAACTTCATGTTGTTCGATTCATTAATATCTGACTCTTAAGGTGAACAAGATCCCTCCTCACCTCTCTGTGACTAATTTATGTCTTCATTTACCAATTATGTCTATTCTTTCTCACTATGAACTTGTTTTATCTAGTTGGTCAATTTCCTTTACTATCCTGTACTTAGTTATCATGTCTGCCCTTTACCTCTCGTGTGGTGACATCCAGTTCCTTCAGTCTTAATAGTTCAGTTTCCTCAGCCGAGCAGCGATCCCTGTTTCATATCTCTATACTTTATCTAGTTTTGTTTTTTAGTTGGGGATCCATGCCCGTGCTGCATACTCAAGAATGGGTCTCTCATATGATGTATATACAGCGTGCCCGTGTGAGTGCATGTGTATGTGTGTATTTGTATATGTTTACGTTGCGTGTTTGTGTGTATATATGAGCGCTTTTCAGAATAGCTTCGTATTTTCCCATATATGTTAGGTTGGGTTCCATTGTGGCTAGAGCGCCCGTGAGCGGTTTATGGCTTACGGTTCCCAGCCAAGGCAACCTCTCCTCTCCCTATCCTTTCTATTCTTCAATTTCTCCCCTACCTCTTCCTTGTATTATTATCGTCCCTTTTCCCACTCTTTCATTATCATTTGAATCCATCTTGTAATTTTGAATTATTGGTGTTAATTTTTTCATAAGTTTTGCCCTTACTTTGAATATGTGTGTGTATTTACCTAGTTGTACTCGCCAGTTGTGCTTGCAGGGGTTGAGCTTTGGCTCTTTGGTCCTGCCTCTCAACTGTCAATCTACTGGTGCACAGGTTTCTGAGCTTCTTGAGTTCTATCATATCTAGATATGAAATTGAGCATGGAATCTTCCTCTACCACATCACTTCCTGGTGCATTCCATATGTGTGTGTGTATGTCTCTGTCTCTGTCTCTCTGTCTCTCTCTCTCTCTCTCTCTCTTTCTCTCTCTCTCTCTCTCTCTCTCTCTCTCTCTTCTCTCTCTCTCTCTCTCTCTCTCTCTCTCTCTCTCTCTCTCTCTCTCTCTCTCTCTCTCTCTCTCTCTCTCTCTCTCTCTCTCTCTCTCCCTCTCTTCTTTTTTTTCCTTTCTCCCCTACGCACTGTTCTCCTTTCCCTTTGCATTTTTTCTTTCTCTGTATAACATTATCTTTCCTTGTGAAATAATGATCATTATGCTTTATATCCCTTCTCTTTGCTTTACAACCCTTCTCTTTGCTTTATGTCCCTCTATTCCACCTCAATTATTCCTCTATGTACAGTGTCTTTCATATCTCCATGCGTATTAGATCTCTCTCTTTATGGTTCCTTTCCCCTCTCTCTCTCTGTGCCTCCTTTCTTCCCAATCCGTGTGTGTGTGTGTCTCTTTCCGCCCCTTCTCCCTCTCTCTCTCTGTAGCCTTTGTCTCTCCTTGGGTCTGCTTTCCCGTCTCGTTTAGTCTCCTTTTTCCTCTATCTGTGTATCCTTTCCTCCCTCCCTGTGTATCCTTTTTTCCTCTTCCTGTGTATCCGTTTTTCCTCTTCCTGTGCATCCATTTCCCCCTCTTTCTATGTATCCTTTCCCCTCTCCCTGTGTATCCATTCCCCCTCTCGTCACCCCTTCGACGCCCTCTCCAATTAGCCACTCTGTCGGCTTCCATCGCTTCCTGACTCGATTTTTTACTTGCCTCCCCTCCCTCATCACTCCGTTTTCACTCCCTCCCATTCTCTCTCTTCTGCCCTTCCTCCTTCTCTGCCTTTCGTCATCTTTCTCGCTCTTTCAGACACGTTTTTCACTCTCACCTTTTGCTAACTATATTGTTTGTCTGTGTGTCTGTCAGTCTGTTTGTCTGTCTGTCTGTCTGTCTGTGTCTTTCTGTCTGTCTGTCTGTCTGTCTGTCTGTCTGTCTGTCTGTCTGTCTGTCTGTCTGTCTGTCTCTCTCTCTCTCTCTCTCTCTCTCTCTCTCTCTCTCTCTCTCTCTCTCTCTCTCTATATATATATATATATATATATATATATATATATATATATATATATATATATATATATATATCAAATCCTCCTTCCCTCTCTCTTCTGTATATGCATCCTCTCTCTTCTTTTGCACCTCTCCCTCTTTCCTTTTCTTTCTCCTCCTATATCTTCACATTCTATTGCTTCTCTCCTTCCGTTTCCTTCTCTTTATGCTCTTCCTCCTTCCATATCTTTCTCTTATTGTTCTTCCTCCTCTTGGTTCGCCTCTCTAAATACTTCTCACTCTCCGTCTCTCCCTCCCTCTTTCCCTTCTCATCCCAGGAACCGAACCGATCGATAATTTAGTGAGGAAGGTCACTCCGCTGTCTGCTGGAAGCCGCAGTCGATAACTAGAGGGAGAGAAAGATAAAAGTAGAGGGAAGAATAGTTGAAAGGAAATGATGAAGGTAGAAGAAAAAGGATGAGGAGAAGGAGGAGAAGGTGGTTGAACATAGAGAGGGGAAAGATGGAAAAGGAATGGGAGAGAAATAAAAGGAGGAGTAAGGAAAGATTGGATGAGGGAGATATAGAAGAACTGTAGACATAAGGAGAAAGAAAGAGACAGAAAGTGCGTAGGTATAGAAAAGTAAATATAAAAAGGAGAAGGAAAGGGCAAAGATGGAAACGATAATGATAAAAATGATTATGAAGGGAAGAGCGGGGTGTCGGTCCAAGGGGAAGGGAATCATCAGGGGGAAAGCACCAAGCCATTGCTACTATACAGCACTGGGAAGGGGTCAGGATAAGGATTTGGGATGGGACGGGGGGAAGGAATGGTGCCCAACCACTTGGACGGTCGGGGATTGAACGCCGACCAGCATGAAGCGAGACCGTCGCTCTACCGTCCAGCTCAAGTGGTTGGTTGGGTAGGTGTCGGTCCGAGGCCAATATAAGTTGACAAGAAACTGTTTATGAAAGCGAATGGAGGATAACAGAATTAGGAAGAATACAATAACAGGTAATTAAAGTGGTGTTGGGGTGAAAAATGAAGAGGTGAAGGAGTGATTGGTAGGTGTGAGAGATATGATTGGAGTAGTGATAGGACATCTAAATCAACATATATCAATCTGTTCTGTTTTAACAAATACTTAATACAAATTACAATATACTCATTACAACCATTAAAATCGCGTTGACGTTACCACCAAATCTTCTAACAGTTATCCCTCGTCGTTCTAATTGCATAACATCCAATCTTTCCCCTCCCAACCCTTCCAAATCCATGAAAGTAGCCTCCAAAGGCACCTTAATTTCCTTCACTGAAGACCGACTCCTCATTACCCCCACGAATGTTACCTCCAAATCTCCTACAACCCATCCCTTAACCTCATCCAAAATAACTTTCCATTTGACAATATTCTCTAGACATGTTCAGACTTACAAGATCTTATCTAGACACGTGCACCTCCACACACAGACATCTGCAATACTGAGACAAATTAGCTCCCTTAGCCACCATTTTCTCCAAAATGTGGCTAAACTACACTACTTGCATCCCATGTGCGTCATCTCTTGCAGTCTAGGTGTGTATTTCTTGTGTGGGTGTGTGTGTGCGTGCGTGCGTATATGTATGTTTGAATGTATGTATGTATGTATGTATGTATGTATGTATGTATGTATGTATGTATGTATGTATGTATGTATGTATGTATGTATGTATGTATGATGTATGTGTGTGTGTGTGCGTGTGTGTGTGTGTGCGTGCGTGCGTGCGTGCGTGAGTGTCCCAGGGAGGCCCATCAGCACTCTGTGGTGTCGCGCCTGACTGACGTCTCTTTAACCCCCACGACTGGTGGGTGGCCCAAGCTGCTCTGCTGGGTCAGGTTTGAGGCCTCTCTCGCATCCCCTGGGTGGCGGTGGCTGTCTCAGTGTGGGTGTTGATGGGGGCTAGAGGAAGGTGTGTTAATGAGCCTAGCAGGAATGATGGGGGTGGAGGAGTGGGGAGATAGATGGATCAGCATTGAGCACGGAGCTACTGCTGGCAGACAGAGACTGCCGCGGGGCAGTAGGAAGCGGGGAAGGTGTTTGGGGCGAGGGGAAGGGAATTAGAGGGTCGAGGTACGATCAGGGAAGGTAGGAGTGAGGGAGGTGAGGCGGAGGGTAGTAGGGTTGGGGGTTGTGGTGTCATCTGCGGGAGGGGTTAGATAGTGGAGGACGTCCGGCTGTACTCTGGCTACAGCCGTGTTATGCCAATCACTCAGGACGGCATACAGAGCCTTAATTACTGCATGTAATAATTTGTGTGTTAGAACTGGGCCCGGATGCCACCAGGGTCGCGGGGCAAGGGGAGGAGGGGCTAAGAGCGTCACGTGACCAGTTTAAACCAATAGAGTGGGGCGAGAGCTAGAGGTGGGGCGAGGGAAGGCGGGGCTACTGTGACTGGGCGGAGCCAACTGGTAGCCCCGCCTCCTCGGGTTGAGAGCGCGGAGTCCGGCCACCCGCCAGATAGTGTTTGAGCTCGCCGCGGCCTCAACACACGCAGGCTGTTTTTTGCCGCGGCTGCCGTGCTTAGCGTGCTTGCTCCATGCGGCGGCAGTGCCACGCCAGCTAATGTGTGTGTGTTGTTCTCTCTTTCCGATCGTGTGTGACTGTGCGGCACCCTGGCGACGGTGGACTCCATACCGTGGCGGCACCACCATGCAGTGGGTAGCAGCGAGGGAGGAGGACTAGACAGGATGAACGGATCACTGTATGAGGACTCGGCCAGTACACGAGGCTTGGAGCCCACGGGCCAGACACCGCTCCACATCCCGGCCAAGCGTGTGGCCACCACCCTGGCAGTATCCACCTACCCGCACCCGCCCGAGTGCCCCACGGGGCCAGACTCGGGCGCCGCGGCTGGGGTCATCAGGCACTCTCACTCTACACAACCCTGGAACTACCAGCCTGATCACGCCGCCGCCACAGCCCCGTTCGACTCCCAATATGGCCAGGCTTTCTGTCGGGACGGGGTCACGCCCACCTACTACAATATTGCGGATTCCAGAATGGCTGACCGCAAGACTCTGGCCTTCTGGCCGAACAAATACGACTACGCCCCGGGACCCTCGTCGATGGCCACGGAGTCGTGTCAGGCTTTCGCCGCCCAGACGTGGTGCAACTACCCTCCCTACGGGCGTGTGGGCCACGTCGACGCCCACGGCCAGCCCGTGCCATACCTGACGGCGGCCGACGGGGCTCCTAAATCTGCCATGGAGGCTGCTGCCGGATACCCCCACGACGGCTACCTGCGGAACTACCCTACAGCGGAGAGCATGCCTCCGGCACCCTACCCACCAGGTACGTACCCGAGGGTGGCACGGCCCTCACTAGCCGTGTCCCTGTCACCTCCTGCTGGGGTTGTGTGCCTGGTCACTCCTCTCCTGGGGTTGGGGGAGGAGGTGGGGTGGGGTTGTGGTGTCGTAAACCTCACCTTCTGCCTCTACACCTCCCTCCCGTCATAAAAATAACCCGTCCCACAATACCGCTATCCTCTCTCTCTCTCTCTCTCTCTCTCTCTCTCTCTTCGTCACCATAATAGACCACACCGTTACAGTTTTCATTATAGTTCTCATAATAACAGTTATCATCAGCTCTCATTATTACAGTCATCATCCCAGTTCTCATCATCATAGTCATCATAATAGTCTTCATTATCACAGTTATCATCGTCACAGTACTCATCGTCAGAGTACTCATCATCACAGTCATCATCATTTGGTCTTTATTATGAGTGTTCTCATCATCACGACTCTCATCCAAACATCCCTCATTATAACAGCCTTCATCATAACAACCCTCATTATAACAGCCTTCATCATAACAACTCGCATTATAACAGTTTTCATTATAACAACCCTTATTATAAAAATTTTCACCATAACAACCGTCATTATAATAATCCTCATCATAATAATTAATAATAACATCACTACAATCCTAATCATAACAATCCTCATCAAGACCAGCCTCATTATCACAATCCTCACTATAACACGCCTCATTATAACAATCTCCACCATAACAACCCGTATCATAACAATCTTCTCTCGTAACGACCCTCATTATAATAATCTTCCCAATTACAATCCTCATTATACAACCCTCATCATAATAATCTTCATAACAATCTACACCATAACAATTTTTCTCCAGTCATTATTATAACAATCATCTTCATAACAACCTTCATCATAACAATCTCATCATAATAATCCACATTTTAAAATTCTTCATGGTAACAATACTCAACATATTATATCTCATAACATCATCTTTGCTCTCATCGTGGCCCGCATCATCCCTCATCATAACCCCCTCACCATCACCCCTTATCATAGCTCCTCACCATCACTCCTTATCATAACCTTTCACCATCACCCCATCATCATAACCCACACCATCACCCCTCATCATAACCCTCACCATCACCCCTCACCATAACCTCACCATCACCCCTCATCATAACCCCTCACCAACACCCCCTCACCATCAGTCCTCATCATAACACTCACCGTCACCCCTCATAACCCGCACCATCACCTCTCATCATATCTCCTCACCCCATCACCACCATTCCTCATCATAACCCTCACCATCACCCCTAATCATAACCCCTTATCCTCACCCCTCTTCATAACCCTCTCCATCACCCTTCATGAAAACCCTTCACCATCATCATAAGCCTCACCATCATCCCTCATCATAACCCCCCTCATCATAACCCCCTAATCATAACCCCTCACCATCACCCGTCATCATAACTCCCACCTTCAACCCTCATCATCATCATCATCATCATAACCCTCACTATCACTCCTCATCATAACCCTCACCATCACACCTCATCATAACCCCTCATTATTACCCTCACCATCACCCCTCATCATAACCCTCACCATCACCCCTCATCATAACTCTTACCCTCACCCCTCATCATAGCCCTCACCATCACCCCTCATCATCACCCCTCACCATCACCCCTCATCCTAACCCTCACCATCACCCCACGTCATAACTCTTACCCTCACCCCTCATCATAGCCCTCACCATCACCCCTCATCATAACCCTCACCATCATCCCTCATCATAACTCTCACCCTCACCCCTCATCATCATCATCATAACCCTCACCATCATCCCTCATCATAATCCTCACCATCACCCCTCATCATAACCCTCACCATCACTCATCATAACCCTCACCATCATCCCTAATCATAACCCTCACCATCATCCCTCATCATAATCCTCACCATCACTCATCATAACCCTCACCATCATCCCTAATCATAACCCTCACCATCATCCCTAATCATAACCCTCACCATCATCCTCACCATCACTCATCAAAACCCTCACCATCACCCCTCATCATAACCCTCACCATCACCCCCTCATCATAACCCTCACCATCACCCCCTCATCATAACCCTCACCATCACCCCTTCATCACAACCCTCTTTATCACCCTTTCATCCTAACCCTCACCATCACTCCTCATCATAACCTTCACCATCACCTCCTCATCATAACCCTCACTATCACCCCTCATCCTAACCCTCACCATCACTCCTCATCATAACCTTCACCATCACCTCCTCATCATAACCCTCACTATCACCCCTCATCATAGCCCTCACCATCACCCCCTCATCAAAACCCTCACCATAACCCCTCATCATAATCCTCACCATCTTCCCTCATCATAACCCCTCACCATCATCCCTCATCATAACCCTCACCATCACCCATCATCATTATTCTCACCATCACCCCCTTATCATAACCCTCACCATCACCCCTTCATCATAACCCTCACTATCACCCCTCATAACCCTCACCATCACCCCTTATCATAACCCTCACCATCACCCCTTCATCATAACCCTCACCATCACCCCTCATCATAACCCTCACCATCACCCCTCATCATAACCCTCACCATCACCCCTCACCATCACCCCTTATCATAACCCTCACCATCACCCCTCATCATAACCCTCACCATCACCCCTCATCATCACCCCCTCATCATAACCCTCACTATCACCCTCACCTTCACCCCTCATCATAACCCTCACCATCACCCCTCATCATAACCTTCACCATCACTCCTCATCATAACCCTCACCATCACCCCCTCATCATAACCCTCACCATCACCCCTCATCATAACCTTCACCATCACCGCTCATCATAACCCTCTCATCATAACCCTCACTATCACCATCACAGTCACCATCACTCCTCACCATAACCCTCACCATCACCCCTCATCATAACCCTCACCATCACCCCTCATCATAACCCTCACCATCACCCCTCATCATAACCCTCACCATCACCCCTCATCATAACCCTCACCATCACCCCTCATCATAACCCTCACCATCACCCCTCATCATAATCCTCACCATCACCCCTCATCATAACCCTCACCATCACCCCTCATCATAACCCTCACCATCACCCCTCATCATAACCCTCACCATCAACCCTCATCATAACCCTCACCATCACCCCTCATCATAATCCTCACCATCACCCCCTCACCACATAACGCTCTCATAACCTCGCTACTCTCCTGTACCTCTCTGCTTCTACCATTTCTTGGCGGCATGGAATTATTCCTGAAATATTTATACATTATATTAGTCTCTTCTCCCGCTCCTTCTCTCACCTTTATCTCCATCTTCTATTTCTTCCTTCGTTTGTTTTGTTTTATAATGTTTACTATGTGGCTTCCTGTCCCCCGCCCCCCGGGCCTTGATATAAGTGTCTTGGGTTATTAATGTAATCATAGTCTTTATATAATTTAATAAATTTGTAATTGTGCTGGATCGGTCTTGTTTAGCTTGGATCATATTTTGTTTATGGTAGGCCCTTTAGTTATACATTTTTGGTCTTTCTGCTCATTTATTTTCTTTTAGTATTTTGGTGATTAGTCCAAAGCTTTCTTGTTTTACTTTATTTCTTTCATGTTGCATTTTGTCGTTCTCCAGTTAGATGTAAACAAGTTTGGTCCTAGACCTCTCTCTCTCTGTGTGTCTCTGTCTCTGTCTCGCTGTCTGTCTGTCTCTCTGTCTCTCTCTCTCTTTCTCTCTCTTTCTCTCTCTCTCCCTCTCTCTCTCTCTCTCTCTCTCTCTCTCTCTCTCTCTCTCTCTCTCTCTCTCTCTCTCTCTCTCTCTCTCTCTCTCTCTCTCTCTCTCTCTCTCCCCCCCTCTCTCTCTCTCTCTCTCTCCCTCTCTCTCTCTCTCTCTCTCTCTCTCTCTCTCTCTCTCTCTCTCTCTCTCTCTCTCTCTCTCTCTCTCTCTCTCTCTCTCTCTCTCTCTCTCGTACACGATTCTCTCCCACCACTGAGCCTTCCCTTCACCACATTATTTTCTCCTACGATTACCACTACATCCTCCTCTTCTTCCTCCTTCCACCACATCCTCCTAGTCCTCTCCTACCACGAGACCGTTCTCCTCCTCCTTCCGCCACTCCATCCCCCCCCCCACCCACCCTTCCTATCACAACATTCTCCTCCCCTCTCTCCTACCATGACATCGTTCTCTTCCTACCACCCCATCTTCCTCCTTCTCCTCCTATCACCAAATCCTATTCTCCCCACCTACCACAATATCTTCCCTTTCTTGTACCACGAGACCATTCTCTTTCTCCTCTTCCTATAATGACATTTTCCTCCTATCATATCCCTCTCCTCCTATATCTCTTATTCTACCTCCTCCTTCTATTCGTGTTCCTCCTCCTCTTTCTCCTATATCTATACCTCTTCCTCCTCCCTCTCCTCTTCGTCCTCCTAGCAGTGTTGCCAATGCCAGCGGCCCATAAATCTGGCAGCCACCTTCCTTATGATGTAACCACTCAGGGTCCACAGAGTACAGCAGAGAGTGCAGTAATCAGCTGCTTGTCTACCCCTGCCTCTCTCCTCCTTTTATAAACTTCATATATTTTATTCATATTATTTTCTTCGGTATAATTATCATTCTTCAGTCACTTTAACCTCTAATTGTAGTCAAGGCAACATTCTAGTTATAGATGATTGGTTGTTCACTATAATTATAACGATGAAAGTGTATTTATTTATTCTAGCAATCATTGTGTGTCTCTGTCTGCGGTTTTGTTTCACACTAAATTTGTTGAAAGGTTTTGAGATGGTTTTTCATTCAGGTTTCGTTTCGTGCGCTTCTCTGGTGGGGGGGTAGGGGTGTGGGGGTGTAGGGATGTGGGGGTGTAGGGGTGTGGGGGTGTAGACAATTAATTGTATACAGACGGTATTTGACGGTTATTCACTCTGGTGGTATAAAAGGGTTTATTTATTATTCTGATTTTTGGTGACGTATTCATGCTAGTGATGTTTGGCGACCTATTCATTTTAGTGATCATTAGGGGACCAATTCATTCTAGGGATGTTTAAGGATCTATTCACTCCCTATCTCCATATTTTGTTGCAAATCATCCTTCCACAATCTACATTTTGCAATTCATGGCATGTTATTTGTTCGTTGCTGTGATCTCGTGTGTGATGTTGTTCATTCTTCTAAAGTCGTGTCAGATGTTGTTGTTTTCTTTGACCTGATGTGCGATGTTGTCTGTTCCTGTGAACTAGTATGTGATGTTGTTATATAGTTGATTCTTTCTATAGTCTCGCTCGTCACTTCTTTTGTTTTACTTCTGTATTTCATTGTGTGTGTAATGTGTTCTGGTGATCACTGTCTGTTACTGTGATGTTATTTTTGAGTGCTACGTGTTGTATTGTTCACTGTGCTGTTGTTACTGATGAATTGATTCACCTGCTGCAGTCACTTGACACGATAGTGTTATCATGCTCGGTCCTGGCGGCATGATTTTCGGCATAATCATACTGTATCTCTCGCATCATCTATCATCCCACACTCTGAACTCCTTCTGCCTCACTCTACTCTGGTGACAGTACACTAAATTCCTTCGGCGATATCTATCAAGACACTCTCAAATCTATACGTTGCTCTCTGCATGTCGTCTAGGATTTAACTCTTTATGTGCAGCATATGTGCACATATGTGCATATCAGTTGGTTTTTATGTGCCATTCATTCATACCTGTATCTGTGCTACTCTAAGGCTATCATCCTGCACGTTATAGCCTCTCTAACTCCATATATAGCATCTCACACACGAAATTCTCTATATTGTTACTTAAAAACCAGCTTACACCCCACGATAACTGGTTTCAGTTAGCAGCTGCAACTCAGTAGCAACAACTTGTGCGGATATTGTCCCGTCATCCTTATCACCCTCCCACTCACCTCTTTCACCAAACCACTTATGAACGGTTTGTTCCACCTACATATCCACTTATCAAAGGCCCGTTCCATCAACCTCTTCATACATCCACGACTCGTCTCACCTACCAATCTGCCCATCATCTGCTCCTCATCCATCCATCACGATACGACCCTTTCACCTATCCATCACCTTCCTCCCATCTCGCCACTCCATTGTAACTTAAAGTTGGCCTCTGTCATGCAAGTTACATGCTGACACGGAGGGGAGAGTGTCATTCTGAGTAACTGTACAGTGCCGTATTGGGTGACACTCAAAGAGGCTCTGATGAAGGGACAAGCGACACTTGCTTGCAACATTTCGAGGGAGTTTGAGAATTCTTATACAAATTTAGCCTAAACTAATATGTTATGGAATGAAAGGACAACTGGGTGTTGTTGAGTGTGCAACCCCCGCAAGTACAAACTAACCTAGTTGTGCTTGCGGGGGTTGAGCTTTGGCTCTTTGGTACACTCTCTTTGTGTGTGTGTGTGAGTGTGTGTGTGTGTGTTATGTAGATTATGTGTATTGGTGTGTATGTATGTATGTATGTATGCATGTATGTATGTATGTATGTATGTATGTATGTATGTATGTATGTATGTATGTATGTATGTATGTATGTATGTATGTGTGTACGGTGTGTACGTATGTATGTATGTATGTATGTATGTATGTATGTATGTATGTATGTATGCATGTATGCATGTCACATACTGACATATTTATAATAACTCTGTTTCCAGCCACCTGTCGTCAATTGAAATGACTCACGATCTGATTTGTTCCGTCAGATCTCTGCCTACTTGTAAAATTATAGATGAAATTATCTTTCAATTTGCCTAACACCTCATCCAACTTATTGACTTTCCTTAATGTACCTTAGGCCTATGCTAAATGGGTATTTTCTCTCTTATCTCTAAGCGATAGTTTATCTCTACCACTGTCCTTAACCCTCTTGTTCCAGCGTTTGGGTAGTTATTGTAAGCAGTTCCTCTTTAACCAGCTTGTCGGTTTACAAAAGTAGTTTAATCTTGCTTTGCATTCCATCCCACATAGTTTTTAGGCAAGCTTCCGTACAAGCCGCTGTGCCTATTATAGCTACTTCATATGCTTTTTAAGGTAGAGCTTCTCGTCAGAGTTGCATACCCTTGGACTGGTCTCACGTTGGTGGTGCATAGTTTTTTTTTTAAGGAACCTGAACGCTATTCTGATGTTTGCTAGTTTCGAGTAGGCTTTAGCTATGCCACTGACATTAGAACTGTCTTATTTCTGTGTGCTCTTAGAGAGGGTAAGACTTGGTGTGTTTTCTACTCCTAATTCCTTTCTTTTTTGTTGTTTGAAGGTGTTTTCCCTGCATTGTGTAACGTTTTGTTAGTCTCCTGTCCTTATTTTGATCATATAATACATTGATATTGATTTTTATTAGTCATATATCGAACCAACATTGCAGGCTGTTAAGCCTTTATACAGTATTCGACAATCATTTTCCTTTCAAAATCTTCTGATTAATTTGCATCATCCTTTAATATTTTTATGTAGGCCTTTATCACCATTGATAGATCACTAACATAGGTAAGAAAAAGTAGGCTAGGCCTGTGAGTCCTAGGACCGATCACAGCATAAAAGAGATCTTAACGTCAGGGAAATATAGGCCTATACTTTAAACAGACTGATACGAAATTTCCAGCTTACACCCCGCTCTCACCAATTAACACCCATAGGCTGTAATATATACAGACCTACGTGCAAGCGAATGCATACATACAAAACAAACCTGAGTTACCCAGTCCTCCTTACCAAAGAACCCGAAATCTTAGAGTGTAGAAGCGTGCAAACTTGCATATGCTGTGAGGGAGGACTGAGGCATAACGGGAGACCCCGAGTGGAAATCAGAAACCCAGATGAATCACAGGAATATGAGAAGGCACTTCAGGGCACGAAGAGTGAGCAAGTGGAAAGAGCTAGAATGGGGAAATAGTAGTGACTTGCTCAAATTTCAAGGTCAGCTGTGTCAAGGATTGAGAGGGGCGGAAACCGTTGTAATAGGGTAAGAGGCGGCGCCCAGGAGCTGGGTGTTATTCCGTAAGCATATATAGGACAGTCTGTCTGTCAGACAGTCAAGGGGTCTGGTAGCTGAGTGGATAGCGCGCGGGACTCGTAATCCCGTGGCCCGGGTTCGATTTCCGGACTAGGCAGAGACAAATGGGCAGTTTCTTTCACCCTGATGCCCGTCTTACCAGCAGTAAATAGGTACCTGGGAGTTAGACAGCTGTTACGGGCTGCTTCCTGGGGGTGCGCGTGTGTGTGAAAAAAAATATTAGTTAGTAGTTAGTAACAGTTGATTGATTGACAGTTGAGAGGCGGGCCGAAAGAGCAGAGCTCAACCCCTGCAAGCACAACTAGGTGAATACACATAAATGAGGTTACACACAAGACACAGTCGCAAAATTAGACTGAAACCGCTAAAACCATAATACATAATATGACTGGCATATCAACAATTTGGTTGTCTTCCTCAGACACTTAGATTCCAAGAAGTTGCTCAAGCAGGAGCCTCATACTCTAATTCAGTCTCTCTTCTCCCTCTCGTAGCAGCTACCCGAGGAACCAATCAGGGACCGAGTGCTGCTGACCAGTTATTTATCCCACTCTGAATCTGCTGACGCACACGTCAATTAATCAGTGTTTTACTGCTGACGATGTCAACAATAACCTGTAGACTACAGCATCTGCTGAGACTAATGCCAGGGGTGCTCTCCCCAACCCACCCGTCTGTGTGTGTGTGTGTGTGTGTGTGTGTGTGTGTGTGTGTGTGTGTGTGTGTGTGTGTGTGTGTGTGTATATTACACACTTAAGTTCCTTATGTTTCCTTGGCTCATTTACGTTTCCAACTTCCACTTGTGTCCTCTTGTCATAATGTTAGTATGTAGACACAGTATGTGATGAAGGGATGATACAGTATGTGATGAAGGGATGATACAGTATGTGATGAAGGGATGATACAGTATATGATGAAGGGATGATACAGAATGTGATGAAGGGATGATACAGAATGTGATGAGGTACGATCAAGGGATTACACACACATTGATACGCAGACGCTTTCAATTGTTGGCAATGCAAGAGGTCATGTAGCTCAGCGAGGAAGTGAAGGGAAAGGGTAAGGGAGGGAGGTAGGGAGGGAGGGTGTGAAGGAGGGATAGGGGGTGGAGGAGTTAGGGGTGGAGAGGAATCTCCTGACCCGACTATTGCTGACTCAAAACCTGCATCAGATGTTCCCTTGTTTCCTGACAATTATGGCTGACATTCGCTGGAATAGGCAATGAGGAAGACATACAGACCCAAGGCAATGTCCTACACTACATGAATTGTAGGCCTTCGAAGAAAATAATAAAACCTATGACAATATAAACAAATCTGATTTCTGTGTGTGTCTATGACAATATATTTACACCCCGAGACTATCAGAGCACATGGCTCGTAATCTTTTATATTTTCTGACTTATTTCGTTAAGGGTCAAGGCGTAGGTCGTTTTTAATTAGCATTATATGTTAATGTCCTTCAATTGAGGCTGGTAGTTCAAGTGATACACTGGAGGCGTTATATATATATATATATATATATATATATATATATATATATATATATATATATATATATATATATATATTTATATATATTAACCTAAAAGGGGTTATATATGCATAAAGTTAAATGGAAAAACATGCATATGTATATATTTATATTAGACAGAAACAGGGAAAAGAAGAAAAGAAAACGGAGAACTAGAATATGAATTCTGTCTTCCCGTTCTCAATAGAGGTGTGACGTCATCATAAAGCCGGAAATGAGTAACCGCCGCATCTCCTCAAGAGCGAATAACATAAACACTGGGGAAAGTATCTATTATATCTACTAGATATATTTCTCTCTAACACACGCGCACACACTCACACACACTCATCCCCAGGAAGCAGCCCGTAGCTTCTGTTTAACTCTCAGGTAACTATTTTCTGTTAGGTGAACAGGTTCATCAGGGTGAGAGAAACTGCTCATTTTTACCGCCTAGATCGGGAATCGAGCCCGGGGCTCTTAGGAATACGACTCCCGAGCGCTGTCCACTCGGCTGCGAGGCCCATTGTGTATGTTTGTGTGTGTACTCACCTAGTTATTCCACATAGTAATGTGTGTGTGTGTGTGTACTCACCTAGTTGTGTCTACAGGATCGAGCATTGACTCTTGGATCCCGCCAAGTGTGTGTGTGTGTGTGTGTGTGTGTGTGTGTGTGTGTGTGTGTGTGTGTGTGTGTGTGTGTGTGTGTGTGTGTGTGTGTGTGTTTGTGTGTGTGTGTGTAAGGAGGGGGAGGAGTGATGACTGGGTGCTGACAAGCGTGAACAACACTGGCAGGTTCACGGGGACGTGGCAGTTTCGTTGTCCACCGAGCAATATTGGTGGAGTGTTTGTGTGTGAGCGAGAGAGAGAGAGAGAGAGAGAGAGAGAGAGAGAGAGAGAGAGAGAGAGAGAGAGAGAGAGAGAGAGAGAGAGAGAGAGAGAGAGAGAGAGAGCAAGGCGACGCATCGCAGCATCGCCGTGACAACTAGTAAGGAAAGTCCACCCAAGTCAAGCAATGTTTTATCTCACGTCGTGGCACGAGAACAAGTAAACAAATACCGATGCTGTGCGTGAGGGGGGATGGGAGGGATGGGAGGGAGGCAGAGGTGATGGAGCGGGGGGACCCGAGAGGGCAGACGGAGAGAGGAGGGAGGGGGAGGACGAAGGGGAATTGATGGAGAAAGGAAAGTTGGGAATGGATTCCGGTTGGTTGTGATGCCCGGCGCCCGGATCATCTCCCAACTGTCGGATGCTGGCTCTGACCTGCACAGTGACAACTTATTTCACGTTTAATTCACTAAAGTGTGATCCCGTTCGAGCCAAGTTCTTGGGGCAAGGCGCTTAATGAGTTAGCGCGTTTGTTTCAGTGCCTCGTTTTTCTCCCTTGGCACCTGAGCATGTCAGACTACACTGGCTTCGCTTGTTTTGTTTTGTTTTGTTTTGAAGTTACACTTGCGTGATTATGCTCTATTTCTTTGTCGTCGTTAGCACTAGTAGGGAATTAAGAATTCTTATGAGATAATTATCACTGTTTATATATGCGGGTGGAGCGAAATATCAATGTATGCAAAGGCATAACCATGTATCTGGACCCGTGAAGTCCTCGCACGCACACACACACACACACACACACACACACACACACACACACACACACACACACACACACACACACACACACACACACACACACAGTAAGAGGAGTGGTTGACAAATGGAGTGCATTAGGAAGTGATGTGGTGGAGGCTGACTCCATACACAGTTTCAAATGTAAACATGATAAAACCCAGTAGACTCAAAAATCTGTACACCAGTTGATTGACAGTTGAGAAGCGGGACCAAAGAGCCAAAGCTCAACCCCCGCAAGCACAACTAGATGAGTACAACTAGGTGAGTACGCAAAATAAAGAGGCGGACGTGTGTGATCTTACCTGTGCTACACAGTGTACCATAATACCCGCCCTGCGGTTGGTAGCAGTAACCTTGGCCGTGACTAAATCCACGCTTCGACCTTCGGGCTGGTTTTAGGGAGTAATTGCTTCCCACAAAACAAGCGTTCTGGACAACATAGGAAGATGGGTGGCCGGGGAGCGGTGTTTTTGATGGGAGGGATGGATACTGGTAGCATGAGAGGCGGGTATGTAGATGGAGTGAAGGAATAACTTTTGGAGACGAAGGAGGGAGGTGATGTAGATGGGTTAACTAAGGTATTTGCCGTTTTCTATAGCTTGTGGTCCGTGTGTTTATGTTCGTGTACACACTTGTGTGCGTGTGTACTTGTGCGACTGACAATGACTGCACGTCATTATTCTACGTCATTCCTTAGCCCAGCCTGCTCCTCTTTTTTTCTCTTTTTCATCCTCGTCGGTTTGTCCTTAGCCTGCTCTTCCTACTTATCTTCCCTCCTCTTCCTCCCTTCCTGCGGACTCTAGATGT
The DNA here is from genome assembly GCF_040958095.1 of Procambarus clarkii. Lineage (NCBI taxonomy): Eukaryota > Metazoa > Arthropoda > Malacostraca > Decapoda > Cambaridae > Procambarus > Procambarus clarkii. The sequence goes on from NC_091156.1 coordinate 3,083,045, forward strand.
TATCACAGGTCATGAGGCGACCCAGCTTCCGTTGCTCTATTGCACTTTTCCGTCACATCTCTTCTCTCAGAGCACCAGCCACCAGCCAGCTCCGAGTTGCAGGGGAACTAGGAGCTGGAACTTCCTCTCCACGGCCTCGAGTTGGTACCCCCTCTCACTATCCTTGTCCTCGTCCCTCCTCATTTCGTCTTCATCTTTATTCTCTCTTTTCTCTCTCCCCTTGACCTCCTTATTGCTATTCTCCTGCTTATCTCTACCTTGCCCTAATATTTTTCTCCTACTGCCCCTTGTTTTCTTTTCTCTCCTAATTCTTTCGTATTTGTGTATTTTCTTCACACTCTTCATTTTCTTCTTCAACTCCACTTTCTCTCTCTCTCTCTCTCTCTCTCTCTCTCTCTCTCTCTCTCTCTCTCTCTCTCTCTCTCTCTCTCTCTCTCTCTCTCTCACTCTTCTTCTCCTTCACTAATTCAACCTCATCTATTCTGTCGTCTGCCTACCTTCTCTTTTACGTCGCTCCTCCTCACTCCATCCTCCATGACCCTCTCTATTCCCCTTTCCTCTTTGCTGCGTTGATGGCCGCCTGCGGAGTGCTTGTTTGTTGTGCGTTCGTCTGCCCGGAGTGATATCTTCTATACTTAGTTACTACTCTTTCCCCCCTCTCCCGCCCATTAATCACCGAGTTATCACAGGTGCTCAGCCCGGCGTAACTCGACTCCTCATGCATTGGGATGGGAACTAACGAGAGGGTGTGCGCGACGGCCAGAGAGAGAGAGAGAGAGAGAGAGAGAGAGAGAGAGAGAGAGAGAGAGAGAGAGAGAGAGAGAGAGAGAGAGAGAGAGAGAGAGAGAGAGAGAGAGATATGGTGGGGGATGGGGGAGGGAGGGAGGGAGGGCATTATGTCATGATTTTCCAGAGATAGAGAGAGAAACAAACAGAGACACTAAAAGATAGAGACAGAAAGAGTGAGAGTCTATCGCTCAGAACTGGTTCCCCATGTTCCATTGACCCACTTCCTGTCTTGCAGATCATGATCGATAACCACATCCCACTCTCCAAAGTAAATTTACATATGCCTTGACCTCTTAACAGGAGATGATGTATTTTTTGTATTGCACGAATGTGTTTCGCAGAAGGGTGATATGCACAAATTGTTTTAGCTTGGCTAGACCTAAGTGCCTCTCGGACGCAAAGCCTTTAATGTGCTGTTGTTATTGCTATTCTTGGTTATTTCCTCGGTTGCTACAAATGCTCCGAAAAGTGTAAAAGAACTCAGATTTGAGGTCGTCGAGCAAATAGATACGTGTGCGATGACATTTTGGTATGCCCTTGACCTTTTATCAGGTCGTGACTAAGAAAGAATGGAAGAGGGCGAATATTAGAGAAGAGAGGTGAGGTGAAAGGGGGCATTTTCATTGCCAAGTGTGTGTGTGTAGAAACGCGTGTGCACGCCTGTATGCATGAGCGCCAGATCAACGTGTGAGTGACGGTTGTAAGTCCTAAAGTGCTGTACATCAAAGCAGAACACTGACGTCTCAGCGATTATGTCATCAACAGCTGTATATCATGAAATCTTGACACCCTCCCCACCTCACTCATCCTTCCTTAAGCGTGTATGACCTCGGCAGCTGCACCTCAGTGACCTACGACATGTCACCCACCTAGTAATGGAAGGAGGTCACTAGTGTCATGGTTGCTGGAGTGATGCGTGGTCATCATATTAATGTTTACTCGTCCCTGTTTCCTCACTATGTTGAATCGTTAAGGAAGCTAATGAATGAATGCGTATTATATATGTACTCATGATTGCTCTGCCCAACCACGTTAGCTGGACGGTAGAACGAGGGGTCTTGTTTCATGCAGGTCAGCGTTCAATCCCCGAACGTTCAAGTGGTTGGGCACCATTTCTTCCCTCCTTTCCATCCCAAATGCTTATCTTGATCCCCTCAAAGTGCTGTACAGTCAAAATCGCTTAGGACTTTCTCCTGAATTTCTTTTCCCCTTCATGTTTGCTCTGGATGGGTTAGAATGTCTATATATTCGTGTTCAGATGTCGTTCTCAGTTGTATCTTCAGAATGTTGTCAAATTGTGTTTTGTATAGCATGAGACCTTTAGTTTCACTTTGAACTTTGTTAATGAGAGCATTAGTCAACTCTGAAGTTGGTTTAATTATTGTGAACGATGACATCGCTCACGATACTGTCGATGCTGAGGAGTTGTCATCTCATGTCTTAATTTTTGTTCTCTGAAAACATAACACATTGGCAGATTAAATTAGTTCAAGTTGTTGGACAGTAATATACAAAATTATTCGTATCAGATTAAGTAATATTGTTGAGGATTTTTTACTTTGCATTTTTCGAGGTAAAATTCAAATCTCAAAGCACTTTTTATTGATTTGTATCAAAGTTTTAATGAATAAAATTAAATCAATAATATATTATTGATTTTCAATTTATGTTATAAAATCAATTTTAATCAATAAAACCTTCGTCAGTCTTCATCCGATTTTAATTATATTTTCAAATAGCGTACAGTAACTGGCGCTACAGAAAATTTTAAATTTAACATTTTTAATAATATACATTTATAAAAAGATTAAAATTAACAAAATATGGATAGAAATTATATCAAATTAGTACTACCCATTAGTACTCACCTAGTTGTGCTTGCGGGGATTGAGCTTCGGCTCTTTGGTGTCTGTATATGTATACGTATTAGTGTGTCTGTATGAGTGTAAGCCTTTCTAACCGTCAGTTGCCTAATGTACTGACTCTCGATCAGTTTTTCTCTATCATATCTACAACATACATTTTCTTAAGATACTCACAGACATACATTCATAAGATGCATTCCGCAGCATTTAACTCTAAGGTCCCTATTTACTTTTAGGTGAACAGAGGGATCACGTGAACGAAAATTGCCCATTTGTTTGTCTCAGTTGTGAATCGAACCCGGATAAATTGACTCCTAATCTCGAGCGCTATCCGCTCGACTGCGAGTCTTTCTGTATGTGTTCTATAGAGTGTATATATCCTTCTGTGTATATAGTGGCTTGATAGTTTAAGCTAGGCTTTTCATAGTCTTGTTTGTACTTGTTTTTTTTCTGATGATACTATTGACCTATTTAAAATTAACTGTTGCGGTGCGCATCTGGGCTTCTCTTGTGCAATATTTTTTACGCAGTAATTATTGAAGATAATTAATTACTACTACTACTATTGCTAATACTGCATATATTAAAAACATATATTATTAAAAATGTATTATTACTATTATTATTATTATTATTGTTTTTATTATTATTATTTGCGTATTCGTATACGCCTAGATCAGCTGTGCTTTCGGTTATATATATATATATATATATATATATATAAATATATATATATATATATATATATATATATATATATATATATATATATATATATATATATATATATATATATATGTGTGTGTGTGTGTGTGTGTGTGTGTGTGTGTGTGCACGTTAACAATGAAACCAACTCATTTTGAGGAAAATTACGGTCTTCTTGCACGCATAATATATAATATCGCGGGTTATATAATTACGTCTGTGAAGGGAAGAATGAAGTATAACTCCTCTGAACTAGTTGTAGTAATAATTAATAATATTAAATGAAATAATATCGTGTTATGATAATAAAATATTACCTTATTATTATTATTATTATTATTATTACTATCGTTTTTAATTATTGTTTATTTTACTTATTCTTGGCTGTTTATGTAAAGCTGAAGATTTTGTACAGTTACGTAAAAGTGTAAAAAATTTCACATATATATGTAGTAATGAGAGCTGGATATGATTGAAATTTATAAGATATTAATTTCGGTTTCTTAAGGTCTGTTTGGCATTGTTTGAATGTCTGTTTTGGTTACTTTCTTGCTGCCAAAACGAAATACATACAGTACTGAATGTATACAGTTCATGCATGTATACAGTGCATGCAAGTAAACATTATGTAGTACATACATGTACACATTATGTAGTACGTACATGTATACAGTATACAGTACACGCATGTATACAATATGTAGTACATACATGTATACAGTATAGCTTACATGCATGTATTATATGCATACATACATGCATACATACATGCATACATACATACATGTATGGAGCTTCTATTTATTATACATACTTAGTCTGTACCTTATTAGGTTACACTGGTTCAATAGAATTAAAGCTCATCTAGAATTAGGGAGTGGTATTGATGAAAAAGGGTGGAGAGGAGAAGAGGGGGTAGATAACATGGGGGGGGATATCAGGGTGGAGGTGTGTGGAGGGCTAGGCAACAGGATTGGGGAAGTAGGTTGGAGAAGGATAAGCAGCAGAAGAGTGGGGGTAGCTTAGGGAGGAGGCGAGTGGCGGGAGAGTAGAGTGGAGTGTGTTAGATAGCAGGTGAGGGGAGGGGTAAGAAAGGTAAGGTTGGTTAGTAAGGGGAAATGAGGGGAATGAGGGTAAGACGAGTGGGAGTCTGTGGGCAGGGATGTGGGGAAGGGGCGAATGGGAGGGGAAGAAGGGGTGGGAGGTTTTGGGATGATATGATAAGATTAGGGAGTAAGGGAGACTAGACAATAAAGGGATAGTGAGAACTGAAGGATGAGAGTGTGCAAGAAACAGGAGTAAAGGATAGTAGAGGACGCGGAGAAGTAGCGGTGTCAGTGTACTAGAAAAGCACATATGTCAGTGAATGAAGTTATAACACATAATACCAATATCCAGTGATATGTATAATAATTTTAATAATAATAATAATACTTATAATAATGAAAATAATAGAAAAAGTAATAATAACATTATTATTAATAATATTGTAATACCAACTACAATGAGACCATTAGAAAAAGTTTAAATGCTATGTGGAGAAAATAATATTAACCAGAATGAAAAAAAATATAATAATAATAATAATAATAATAATAATAATAATAATAATGATAATAATAATAATAATAATAATAATAATGATACTAATAATAATAATAATAATAATAATAATAACAATAATAATAATAAACACTAATAATATTATAATAACTATCATTTAATATGGATTATAATTACAATAATAATAATTGGCATCATTATAATATATAATAATCAATTTATAAATTCTACCCATCTACCATTCCTTTTCATCTGCCTCTTTTTTTCCTCTGCTCTTCCTCCCTCTCTCACCTACTCCTCTTTATCCTCTCAACAACAGGCAAGATCAACAAATCCACTGTCAAGCAATTTGCTCTGGCAAATATTGTTAGTTATGCTAATAATTCACTTGTAATTACACGTAAGCCTATCTGAACATCCTGTTCTCCGATTTGCCACAAAATACAAAATCCGACATCCTAACCTAACCTAATCTAACCTAACCTGTCCTAACCTACCAATGCATATAAAACCTGGATACATGTGAACCGCTGCTTTTCATAATGGTGTATAAGTTGTTTGTTGAGGACCATTACGTCAAAATGAGACCCCATGGTTGGGAGGACGGGTTGACATGAGATGCTATGAAACACATTTAAAATGTGTGAAATATATGTTGCTGAATATAACCTGATGTATAATTGTAACATATATGCTGTGATGAGATTAAAACATGGGACTCCCAGTAGATGAGGTGTGCGTGATTCGGTCAGTCGTGCTATCGTACGTTTCTGGTCAGGTTAGGAGATTGTATTTTGTACGGAGTGGTAAATCAAGAGACCGGGCTTAGAAAGTATTGGCTGTGAAATGTTGCTTTACGTTAAATTGTGAAGGAATTCAAGCATGTTTACCCTTAACCTGTATGTTTAACCTCACCTATACTCTTACGTTCGAAACAATCATTCGTTACTGACGAATTTTGTAAGTAACAAGTTAATCACTCATTCAGTTAACATCATCAGCATTTTATGCAGATATTTTCATATGAAAGGTCTTTCCACCTTGAGTATGGTAAACTGTCCCGTGTGGCAGTGAATACGAGCACCATCCTACCTACAATAAGACCTAATTGATTTATTCCGGTTAGGAAGGTTTGTTTAAGGGGAAAAGGAACGTTAATTTTAGAAATGCCAACATGCTTCCGAGGAAAAAAACATCTTGAGAATGAATGATGCTTATAAAGGTGTAGCGAGTCAGCAGAGATAATCCTAGCTGGAAACTTTGACATCATTAAGGAATTACAGTCCCAGGGACGTGGCTTGTTACTGAGTGATATGATGGAGATCTCGTCGAGGTCAGCTCTGCTCCATGTGCTGTGTGTTGAGCATGATCGACGCTCTTCCCAGAGCTGTGTGTGTGACATAGATGCAGTGGCAGGTTCAGCATTCGTTGCTCCAAGATTGTTGAAAATAATAGTAAAAGAGGATTGCTAGCCACAACTTCCACCTTTCACTAACATTACTTCTACTACACCTGAAGCACACCTATGAGTACTACACCTAGTACCCATGGGAGTACTACAACTGTGTGACACGTTAGTGTCCCAACTATTACTTCTGGTAGTGTATATTTGGACTCAGAAGTAACCATTATTAACACAGTTACATTGTCCCTCAGGAGTGCATTGTAAATAATAATTGTTAAATACATTATTAGATTAATAATAACAATTATATTTCGCTAAGTTAATATATCATGTAACCGTGTCCACAGACATGTGTCACGTATTGATCTGATAAGTTTTAACTCTGCAACTCAGTAGAACTGCTCGGAAAGTAATCACCTCTGATAAGATCAGTGTGCCTTGTCTCTTAGTGTCAGTATAGTTGAATATTATTATTATTATTTTTATTATTATTATTATTATTATTATTATTATTATTATTATTATTATTATTATTATTATTATTGAATTCTATTATTTTATTACATTTTTCTCCCCTCTTGAGTATTATTTTCATCTCTGTTGTGTTGTATTGTTTCCAAGTTACATCTAGAATACACAGGAATATATATATATACACCGAAAAGTGTACCTGCTCCTTGGTGTATATCACTGAGCACACAATTTCATATTCACTCATACAAACAAACACAGAAAAACTCACACAACGCTACACACACAAAAAAGTTTGGCAACTATTTTACGTCGAACCCTTGACTGCCCCGCAAGCTTAAGAGTTTATTTGTTTTCTTCTTGTAAAAATATTCCAGGACTCAAGCAGTTCGAACCTTTCAAGTGGGTGGATCGAACCTACAATCTATTTCTTCTAAACTTTCCTTTCCTTGGCCGGAACCCAAGTTGGTGGGAACACTCTCTGTCTCTTCCTTTTATTTCTTATGATGCTCCTTCTTTTTCTTATCATACTTCTTCACGTCTTCCTCATCCTGTTAGTTTTGTACCTCTTGTTTTTCTTCTCTTTCTCATACTTCTCCTGCTTCACTTACGCGTTCTTCTTCCATTCCATGATTACGTTTAGTTTAGCGTGTGTTGTTGACATGTGAACTGAAGAGCAAAGAAACAAAACTACTGGCTGACAGCAGCATGCAAGCCTGCCGCGACAGGCATGCAGAGCAGGCGTGGAGTGAGCTGCCTGGCGCACCGAGCCCCACTTTACCCCCCCACCCCTTCTCTCTCTCTCTCTCTCTCTCTCTCTCTCTCTCTCTCTCTCTCTCTCTCTCTCTCTCTCTCTCTCTCTCTCTCTCTCTCTCTCTCTCTCTCTCTCTCTCTCCTCCCTCTCTCTCTCTCTCTCTCTCTCTCTCTCTCTCTCTCTCTCTCTCTCTCTCTCTCTCTCTCTCTCTCTCTCTCTCTCTCTCTCTCTCTCTCTCTCTCTCCTCCTCTCTCTCTCTCTCTCTCTCTCTAAAATTAAACGTTGTCAATTTCTTTATTATAAACTTAGATGTCAACAGTTACAATTACTACTACTACAACTAATATTAATATTAATAGTATTAGAAATAAATGTAATAATAATAATAATAATAAATAATAATAATAATATAATAATAATAATAATAATAATAATAAATAATCGTTATGTGCCAAGGCAGACTGGTGTTTGCTTTGCACGAATAGAACAATTTCGCCGCTCTTATCACACGAAATGCGCAAAATTATAGATCGCATTTTTTGCAACAGGCTGACCACCTAAACATTCACTTAAAACTATAAAATATTGCAAACTACTGGATATGGATAGAAGTATTGAGTCTTTAGTGTACAGAAATATTGCATTTCTATCATTCAAAGTTCGGAATATAGTCTTACTAGTGACGTGAATGAAGAATGATAATTAATAAATAATAATAGGGATAATTACTGTAATAATGAAAGTGACCATCGTCTGCTACCCGCACGTAAGAGGGGAGAATGGAGAGGAGCAGGAGGGGGGGGGGTGTTATTTAGGTGATTACGGTACAGAGGGGGAGAAGGGTTGAGTGGTAGGTGACTGGGGTGATGTTGAGGTGGTTACGGTTCAGAGAGGGGTGAGGATGGTATTAAACATGAGTTGGCTTTTTGTTTATCTAAGTCGTTTTAATTGCCATACAAAGCTCAAGAAAGCTTACTTAATATATATTTTAATTGTAAATATTATATGATGCAACTCGTTCCTAAATGATCAAAGCTGTACATTGACAAACACTCTTATGTCTTGTTATTTGTTATAAATATTGCAATAATGTATCTAATGTTGGATACTTCTTTTATTATTTATAAATGAATGTGCCCTTCTCGGTTTGTTGGACGTAGATTTTAAGATGCTATACATATATATATATATATATATATATATATATATAATATATATATATATATATATATATATATATATATATATATATATATGAATTTTAATTATTTTATGTTTTTCTTTACTTCATTATCAGGAAGTAATGGCTTAAGCCTATGTAAGATTATATATTTGTGTATATATATATATATATAAATATATATATATATATGTATATAAATATTTATATATATATATATATAATATATATATATATATATATATATATATATATATATATATATATACTATACTATTGTCTTTAATTTTTGTTAAGCTAGATATAGTTTATAGTTAATAAATACAAAATATATATTACAATATACCAGACACTCCTTGAGAGAGACTGTTAATACAGTTATAAAATTAAAATTCCCTTTATAATCTACAACAGGAAAAGTCATCTCCCGAAAGCATAATGAAACATCAATATATGAAAATATCCCTCAAAATTACCCACCTTATGTGTATAAACTCCTCTCCTTTTCCCCATTAAGAATGGTTAAAATTCAAGAGACAAAAACTCCTCCCCCCCTCTCACAAAAAAGTATATAAAAGAGAATAGGTTGGATGATGCCTCGTCAGCAGTTGCAAATGACCTACACTTGGCTCTCTTGCAGCGCACCGGCCGCCCTTCCCAGTCTCCCACGCAGGTAAAGTCCCAAGCGGCTCCTCCTTCAGCTCCTCGCACAGTTATCCTCTCCCACCTACCTCTCCTTCCCTCCATTCTCCCTCACCTAGCTCTCCTATTTCTGTCTTAATCTTCATTCATTTTTATTTTCCTAATTGTTGTTTAACTGTTATCATCTCTCTCTTTCGAATCTATTTGTGCTGAGCAGTTTAATCCACATCAAATCTTTTCCTGAGAATTCGTAAAAAATGGTTGAACAAATCTATCAAGTCTGAAAGCTTCTTACAAACAATTTCAATCACTTCCTGTTATATTACTCGGGTGTCTTAACTGAGCACACACACTCCTTCCGGCTATTCAAAGAGTTATTTGATATATGACTTTTCTAATTAACATTAATTGGAGTTACATAGAAGACTAAGTCTAAGAATAACTGCAAATTATTTTCTGTCTGTCTCTTTCTGTATTTTATCTTATTTTGTCTGCTTCCTGTCTGCTGGTTTACTGCTCTGTTTTGCCTATTTGTTTGCCTGCTTGTATCTGCCTGTCTATCTGCCTCTCGCTCAAAGGCCACTTCGATCATGGGCAGTGAGGCAGCAACTGCTTTTGGTAGAGGTTTTTTGCCGCATGGCTGAAACTGGGTTTCTGTTCATTGTTGTTATTGTATAGGTTAAGGACTGTCAACGTTTTTATTATTATTATTATTATTATTATTATTATTATTATTATTATTATTATTATTATTATTATTATTATTATTAATTTTAGTGAGTGTATGTGTGTGTGTGTATTTATACTATTAGTATTTACTATTTTTGTCTGCAGAATCGAGCTATTTAGCTCTAGGACCCCGCCTTTCTAACTAATTTATTTTCTCCTCTATTATGTCTACTACATATTTTTCTCTCTAACACACGAACACACACATCCACAGGAAAGCAGCCTACAGTAGCTGTCTAACTCACAGGTACCCATTTTCTGCTAGGTGAACAGGGAATTAGGGTTAAAGGAACTGCCAACTTGTGTTCGCCTCGGCCGGGATTCGAAACCGGACCACGACCCCCGAGCGCTGTTCACTCTCTGCCGCGAGACCCCTGCAGTGTGTGTGTGTGTGTGTGTGTGTGTGTGTGTGTGTGTGTGTGTGTGTGTGTGTGTGTGTGTGTGTGTGTGTGTGTGTGTGTGTGTGTGTGTGTGTGCTTGCGCTCACATCACCTAATCACATCTCAGCTCAATTTCATGTAATTAAAACAGTATTCAATAAGATAATAATGACAATTACATAAATAATATTTCAGTATGTTTGTTTGTGGATACTTTAGTGTCCTCTTAAAAAATCTTTGTTTATGAGATTAATTTTTTTTAAGATCAAAAAGCAGATCAGTAAACTAATTACTTCCCAAAGTTACACTAAATATCTCCCTAAGGAACGGAGGAAAGTAAATAAGAACTATGTATAAACACAGTTATATAAAACGATAAAGATTTAAATACAGCAAAATACAACTAGCAAATTCAGTCAATGTTATTCATACAAATTGAACATAAAGTTTAAAATTATCAGGATATTAGCATATAATAAATCCTGTTCAGTAAACCATGTCGGTACGTTACAGCTTAGTCTGTATAACTATCTGCAGTTGTATAAATGTCCTTAATGATCCTGGGGTTATTGATCGCATTCCCCACACAAGCTGCAGTTGTGACCACTGTCGCCGGCCAAAGTTCGCGTGTTATGCCTGGTAATACCTCCACGTGTTCGCTCACTCTGGAGAGAAACGGCATTTCATTAAAATATTCGGTTAACAGAGAAATGAGATTCAATTAATATTATAGGTTAACGTCATTGGGCACGAATACTTATTAACGTGTCTGCTACCTTATACGTAAATAAGGCTTTATTATATTATATATAATATACAATGCATAGGACACACTCATTAGGGATAGGAGTAAAATATGCTTTGAACTTGATATAAAAATAATACAAACCTAAAGTAAATATAAGCCTAAAGCAGCTGTCTAACTCCCAGGTACCTATTTACTGCTAGGTGAACGGGGATATCAGGGTGAAAGAAAATCTGCCAATTTATTTCCGCCTCCGCTGGGAATCGAACCCGAGCCATTAGGACTACGACTCTCAAGTGCTGTCCACTTAGCCAGCGAGGTGTGTGTATGAAAATATTAACTCACTATTTTGAAAGCACGAGGAAACGAAGGACTATATAATTTGATCCCAACACTTTTCACTGCTGAAGAGGATTCCGGATTGGGATAGAAATATACAGTCTACGTTTCCTCTTGTATTAAAAAAATAGTGGGTTATAATTTTCATTGATGAGTGCACTATTGCACCATAGAACAAGATGGTATGATTATTTGGGTTGTAGAGTAAGCTAACATGATCACGCATTATTTAGAGTAAGCTGGTATGTTCATTTGGGCTGTAGAATAAGCTGTCATGTTAATTCGGATCTTAGAGTAAGCACTCGGGGCAAAGAGTAAGTTGGTAATTTCACTATTGATAACAGCTTGTACTGAACAAAAAAATGCAAAATTCGTTGGCTTTATTGATTTCTTTATCCCTGTGTAAGTGTCCCCAACTCCACACAGGGACCAATCAGCACGCATACACGCAAGTACTCACACGCAAATGTACACACACACACACAGTCCTTCATAAACTACACTAACAAAAGCCTTGCGGCTGGCCAACAAAAGGGAAAGGAAAATAATGAAATCTGCCTTTCCCCCTCATCCCATAGTCCATCCTCCCTCCCTTACTCCCTTTTCCAGGAGAATATCGACGAAATGAATGTAGGAGAATGATGCCGAAATTAGGAATATTCACAGAGGAGCTGGGCATGTCACGGCCTCGATTCTGTTTCCGAGGGGTCTGAGTTACGATTCCAGGACCAACTGTTCTTCTGGCCCTAACATGTGTCCGAACTCCTGGTCAGAAAGAGAGGTGGTCCACAGAACGCCTCAAGACCTTACACTGATTTATAGATGAGAGAATTTTTTACCCCAGCCGAGAGTGGTGATCGCGGGACTCGTCAAGTGTGAGAGCGCGAAGGTATGATGACAGAAAAAAAAAGGGAACAGAAACCAGTTTTCGCATTAAGGGACTGGAAGCGGAAGCCAGCGTCAGGAGGGCCCCGAGGCAGGAAGCTAAACATAAAGGCGATAAGTCCAGTGTTGCCAGCCACCACCCACCGCCCATCCGTCAGTCACTAGTGGCCGCACCGTAGGAGTTGGTAGCACACAAGAGTGATGCTACTGTTATTAATACCTTTAGCCTCCTCCACTTATTTATATCGTACGTAATCTGCACCAGATTTGGGAACGATGGTATGCAAGACCTGGAGGCTGAGACTAGTACTGTACTGGTATTTTTATCATTCGTAATATAATTATGTCATTATACCTACAAGGACTTTTGAGGTTAATTAAGCGGTAATACTTCAGTGTCCGGTGAACGGGGCGGGGCACGGGGCGGTAACGGGATTCAATTATGCTCTATTACGTACCGACGGACAAGTTAGGACACGGCTCTTAATGATGGTTTTATGGCTCTGGCTTACGACTCATTTGCAATTAAAATATCGTCATAAATGTCAATGGTAGAGCTGCAAAAAATAGCAAGTTATGCGGCGAAATGCGAGCAGCAGAGGAGCACACGAATGCATGCCGGAACCCATTACGCCATTATCATTCCACGCTCTACGCCATCCCGTGTACTGCTGGCCAATACAACCCACATTCCCTCCTCTCACCCCTTTCCCCCGCCCCCACACACAGCAGGACACTACGATGGCATAACCAAAGCCAAGCGACGAGCCGTGAATCGGAAAGTGCTTCCACACAGATATTCACACATAAGGTGGCCGATATTATTATAAGAAAAAAATGAGATCCATCTCAAGTCGCAGCTTGCAAAGTGCAGCCAGATTATAAACAAATAATCGCATTGAAAGGAACGAAACGAAATTAGTATATAAAATAGCCTATTTAATAGAGTTTGCGAGAAACCTAAAACAGGGAAGATAGGGCAATGATCTCTGTATTACAGAAGAAAATATGTATATAAACATCTGGTATATATTCGAGAATAACCCCTGACTCGCTAATCAATTACCACGAGGAAATAGAGCTGCAAAATTTCGCAATTAACGTGTGTGAAAAAAATAAAAGAAAACGAGATAATACTTTTATTATTTTTTTTTTTTTTGCTGGTAGCAAGCAAGAACTTCATGCTTGTGGTCGTCCTCAACCCCCCACTGAGCCAGACCAGCTCCTCGACCATCTCCCTCCCTGACACACACATGCTTATTGACACCCCTGCTATGCACACACTCATTGACACCCCAAGAAACACTCAATGACACCCTATCCGACTCCCACTCATCGACAACCTGGGACACACTCTTTGATACTCTAAGGTGACACTTATCAACCTAAGGGTAAACACCCTAAGTCACGTTTATTGACAGCCTGCCAAACACACTCATGGTCACCCTAAGACACCCTCAGCTCGGGGGCCTGACCCACTGACGACCTTGATCTCTAACCTGTCATCCTAATAGAACGTCGCATTTTGACGTATACTCTACCTAAGGCCAGAAATTGTCTTGCTAGAAAAGGGTAGAGGTTCGCAAAATTGACATACTCTCCCGTTTTCTGTTTTGAATCCTCGGGTTGGTTAGGATAAGTGCACTTTAGTATAACAGTTTCTTGGTGTTGGGAAATCTTAGAAGGACGGGTTGGGGTCCCACCACAATGGAGGAGATGGTGAATAGGGGAAGACATGATAACTAGATTTATATTCGATTCTGATGGGAATTTGAAAGTAGATAAACTGGGAGGTATTCCTAGGAGAGGGTCGTGCTCGCGTACTTGCCTGCCAAGATGACTGTGTTCCTGCCCGCCTGCCTTGCGAGCCTGGTCTGCGTACCTGCCGTCCGTCATTAGAAAAGTCTAACTTTTGTCTGCCTGCCGCATATTTACCCGCTCGCCTACCTCTCTGCACGTCTGCTTGTTTGCATGTCTTGTCTGCCATTCTGCCTGTCCGTCTTTCCGTTAACCTATCTATAAAACCGAACCATGGACCGCGTGGGGGGTCCGCAGTTCGAGTCTCCTAGAGCTTAGGTGAATGGAATACCAACCTACCTAGTTGCTTGGATGTATACCTTCCTACCTGCCTGCTCGTCTTCCCATCAACCTGCTTGTCTGCCTGTCCGTTTTTACCTCAATCTGTCTTTCAACACACCTAGCTCCCTGCCTGCCTATCTAGCTGCCTGCCTGTGTGCCTGCCATGATACATTCTTCCACACGTCACACACACACACACACATAGACCCCGTCAAATAAACAAGGATACAGAGAAGGGAAGAGTGACAGCCCAGGGACGTGGGTTGGACGGGTCGGGTCATCTGACAATAACTAACTTAGCCGCACGAAAGACGTGTAACCCCGAGGCCAGATTGGGTCTCAAAAGAGCCGTGTTGAGGCGGACTCGTGTGTGGTGGTGGTGTGGGAGTCATTGTGCCTGGCAAGTTGCTGGCGTGTTTGTGGAAAGCCAGCTCCTTAGGGGAACGGCCTTCCACTATATATGTATACATATATATATATATATATATATATATATATATATATATATATATATATATATATATATATATATATATATTTATATATATATATATATATATATATATATATATATATATATATATAATTTGAACAGTAATGAGAGGACAATGAGGCTAGACACCCACATAACGTGAGGAAACACTTCTCTGTTTTGGAGCAGCAAACAAATGCCGAGAATTAGAAGGGGTGAATAGTGTGTCATTTCCATTTATGGTTTTGAAACTTGAAATGCCAAGAGAGAACGGGGTCGTGAGCCATTACAAGAGAGTACTAATAGTTCGAAAGGCAGAACCTTTCTTACTTTCGGTCCAATACAAAAAAGGCCTGGACAGGCAATTTAGAATGTCAGGTACTCGAACAAAGGGACACAGGTAGAAAGTAATATATATGTTCAAAGTAATGAATAAAAGGGAAGTGATGAAGACAGACTTCATAAACAGCTTCAGATGTAGATACGACAACGCTCAAACGAGTCAGTATTTTCCACAACAGTCAACTGAAGGTTAATTGGCAGAAACCACGAGTCCAAGCTCAAATCCCCCACAAGCAGAATTAGGTTTGTATAAATAGGTGAGAACACATACAAAAACACACACACACCAAAGGGAAGAATTTCCTATATGGACAAAGAATTGGTTATTTTTTATCAACAGAGGAATTTAGGAGTAATTGCTTTGATCTTGCAACACTAATGTTGCTTGAACAAGTGACCTTTTCAATACCTCGGCGATGATGATCTAAACAGATACAGACTAGCACATTCACACACACACACACACACACACACACACACACACACACACACACACACACACACACACACACACACACACACACACACACACACACACACATACAGACACACACACATACAGACACACACACATACACACATACACACACACACACACACACACACACACACACACACACACACACACACACACACACACACACACACACACACACACACACACACACACACACACACACACACACACACACACACACACACACACACACACACACACACACACACACACACACACACACACACACACACACACACACACACACACATACAGACACACACACATACACACACACACACACACACACACACACACACACACACACACACACACACACATACACACACACACACACACACACACACACACACACACACACACACACACACACACACACTCTCAAAAGATTACAAGAGCTAATAGCTCGATTCTACAGGCACAAATAGTAATACAAACACGCACACCAAATCAAGCAACATTTTATTACCAGAAAATGCTGATCAAACACTGCCTCTCGTACCCCCTCAATGTATATAAAATATATTAATGCTCATATTAATCACTCAAATATTATGAAATACAAGAATGTTATTAACGTATCATTTGAGAAACTTTAAAACGAAAGTAAATTATATAATTACGTTATTTGAGGGTCATTTTCTGTATATTTGCTCGATTATCAACATGAAAACCAGACGTTGGGATTATTGGAGTTAAATTATTAAGATGCGAAATGTTATTAAACTATATACAGGGCAAATATATACATGTGTATATCAAGAAATGCATTTTTATCTGTATCTATATATATGGCTGCCTGCCTGTTCTGTCTGTCTGTCCAAAGTTGTAGGCTAGACAGTTTGGGATAACCTCATCCAACTTTGTACACTGATTCCTGTGAGGTCCGTCCCCAACATGGTCAGATCAAGGACGCCGGAATTTAAGAGGGATTAGCATGCCAAGGTCACATACTAGCCTTCTCCCTCAGTCTGATTTTGGAATTGGCTGCCGGCCACGCATGGATAATATTTAAAAAAGCAAACATTTATTTTCTTCTTCCTCACTCTCGATCTTTCTCACTTTCTCCTCTCCTTTCTCTCCCACCTCTCCTCTCCTTTTTCTCTCTCTCTCTCTCTCTCTCTCTCTCTCTCTCTCTCTCTCTCTCTCTCTCTCTCTCTCTCTCTCTCTCTCTCTCTCTCTCTCTCTCTCTCTCTCTCTCTCAGAAAATTGTATATTAATAAGTAAAAAAACTGTTAAATAACTCTGAAAGTCACTATACATTCCAATTTAGATGAAGCTATTTCTTAATGTGTGGCACTAGGGCCGACCCTAACTGACCTATGACTCTCCCACGCTTACCACATGTGTCATAATAGAGAGTTGGGTGAGGCTAGCCCTAGGTTTCTGGCCTAAAACCTCGGTCAAACAGACAAAAATCGTATTTTATAGAATACATATATACATACATACATACATACATACATACATACATACATACATACATACATACATACATACATACATACATGCATGCATATTTAAGCAACGACTGTTCAAATGGGTGCGTGGAATGTAAGAGGAATAAGTTTGAAATAGAAGTCGACAATAGCGAAAGTTTTATCCAAGAAAAGTTCGATGTGTTAAGTTATTGAAAGACAATGATAAAAAATATACGATAATAAAGAGTGGGGAAACAGTAAATGCTAGAAAATCATTGGATATATTATATAAAAAGTAATGTGGCTGCCTACCTTATTCTGGTTCCGAGGATCAGTTGACCTTCTTGTCCGGTCTCTGTTAAGGAATCGAATGGTATGAGACAATGACGAACTTTAATCAGTTTGAAAGAGTAAAGGTAGAGCAGTGGTCTGCGCATCTGGATCACACTTAAAATGTCCCGGGTTCAATTTCATCGGCATGATAGAGACTCTATGAAATGTTTCCTTAAACCTACTGCCTCTGTTCACCTAACAGTAAATAGGTAGCCGGAAGCGAATCAGCTGTTGTGGGTTGCTTCATGAAAAGGCCCTGAGAGCATATAAATAATTATGTCGGGGACAGCCAGCCAGTGTATATATACATATTAGGCTTAAATCGAGTTACCCCCCCCCCCTTCTAACCACCACAAGGACGAACTACCGATCCTCCCGAGGATGCAACCTTAAGACAAACTGACTAACTCCTGGATACCTATTTTACTGCTAGGTGAACAGGCTCATTAGGTGATAGGAAATGAGCCCAACCGTTTCAGTCCCGCCAGGGATTTGAACCCTAAATTTCCGATAGTGAGTCGAGAACGAACCCTAGATGGCAAACATATATTGCAAACGTACATATATTTGAAAAAACCCTCATAACGTTTCGAAAATTTCAGTTTTTATCAGATCTAAAGAAATATAAATAATTCAGTATAAAAAAAGTATATCTAAGTTAAAATACTAAAAATTAAACTACATATTTCAAAATAAAACACAGAATATTAGCTAAATTGTAGGGCAAAAAAATATGATGCCATTACTTAAAATTAAACGTTTTGTCTCTGTTTTGTAAATTTAAGTATTTTCATTTCCTTGTTGTCTTGATTTACGAGCATTTAGTTCATATTATGGCATGTTTATATTTTGACATATTTGGTCCAATTTATGCTATTTTAACTTTGATATCGATCAATTTAGGTTGGCTTCACTATTTGTATGTTTTGTAGATCCTAAGATAAAATTATTTGGGTGTTGTCCTTGAATAATTTTATTGGAATTTTTACTTTAATTTTTAATACATTTTCTCCATTTTCATTGTTTCTTCCTCTCTAAAGATTTTTCACATATACTTAATTTTATATCTCAATATATTTAAACCCTTTTAGGAATTTCACCAGCAGCCAATTTCTCTCTTTTATCATATATATATTTACGGTCTCTCCACCATCTCGCTTGGTTCCCTCTCTTTATGCATCGTGAAGCCCTCATACTTATATTATAAATTAAATTATCACATTTCATTTGTAGTTCTTCGTAAATCATATTATTTCCTTACCTTCTTGTAACACTTAACCTCTTTCTTCTCCTTTTCCCTCAGTCTCATTTCTTTGTCTCCTCTCCATCGTTCCCTACATTTCCTTTGTTCGTTACCATCTTTCTCCCTTCCATCCTGACCTCCTTCTTGCCTTCATTCCATGGTAAATGATAATACGTATGCAGATGTCAACCCTCTAGCCTCGATCCTTGGAGCCTGGTACCACCTGGATTGTCCATTGACTTGGGTCCGGGCTCCAGGGTGAACCCTTAATTTACTGTATTGTAGTGTTTTAGGAGCAATACGGACGCGTTTGGGGGCGTTCTCGACTGGGGAGGGGTGGTTTGGTTACGTGGTGGATGTGGGGGGGGGAGGGGAGGGGAGTGAGAGGGAAAGGGGCTTGCAGGATGAGGGAGATAAGGAACTATGGGGTTGATATTCAACTATATAGACTCACCTACCCGTGCTTGAAGGACGAATATTAACTTCAGGGTGTTATACTTCAACTATATTATTAACTTCAGATCCCTCTTTCTATCTTGCCTGTTCTAGAATCTATATATAAGTTATTCTGAGCTACTTCTGTTCTAGCTTATTCTCCTAACTTCATTCCCTTGCTTTGAAAAAAAAAGTGATTCCCACAACATCTTCTCGTGACGTCCAAAAACTCGTTTTGGAGTTCTTTGGTTCACGTCATGATTTCCTCTACGAATATTGTGTGATGTCATTATGCCTCTTTCCTGTTTTTTTTAGCACAGGAATGTCAAAATCTCTCAGCCTTTCCTCACAGCTCAACGCTCCAAGTTCAAGAGCTTATCTCTTAAGATAGTAACTTTCCCGAGTTTCGCGGTTATCTTTCTGTGATTTCCACACTTATTATTATCTTTATTGACAAAATTTAATTACAATTTTGCCTAATCTGAGGATTTCAATTAAGTCTTATTAAAGTGAGGATAATGCTTACAGTAATGTTCACTAGCTTCAGAACACCATCTATGGTCTGCGAATGTGTCTCCAGTGAGTGACAACCTACCTGTTGACTCCATGCTTTTGGTTCCAGGGACCAATGTCTCCGCGCCCCTGTCTCTGACCAAACCTCCTGGTTGGTGATATAGTCAATCAGACTGTTAGACTCAGTTGCTAGCATTCTGACGTATGAATCACAGCTGAGTTGATCAGGCGTCCTGTGAAGACGTTTATCAAGTTCTCTCTTGACTCCATGCTTTTGGTTCCAGGGACCAATGTCTCCGTGCCCCTGTCTCTGACCAGACCTCCTGGTTGGTGATCTTGTCACTCAGGCTGTGTGTGTGTGTGTGTGTGTTACGGCCAAGTAATTAATAACCCTAATTGTTTGTCCTCAACTTGAATTTAAAATAACTTGAAACACTGCGTATGAAATGATAACACTGTTGAGTGGTGCACATAAATGGCCAATTGATATTGTTAGTGAAGAATATTGATTAAGGGAGGAAAGGTCGTTAGGAAGAGCGTTGAAACGGAATAGTTGTAGCTGAAGCAGGCGACCCATTTAAGCATAGGCACGTTTAAGAAAAAATATTAGAACATATTTGTATTGTGCAAGGAAATTTTGGAGAAAGAATTGAGGTGTGCTAACTGTTGAAAACAAAGCTCTGATACAGGTGCTCATGTTTGAATTACAGAAAAGATATGGCCAATAAATTATAGAAGAACTCGTTTACTCTGAGTTGTAGAGAAGATGCGCTCAAGATGCAGCATCAGAAACTGGGCATTTGACCTCTCCCGGGATGTTTAAAACTGAAGAGAAAAACAGGAGTTCCGCCTGCGACTCACTTCCATCAATTATAATTTTTTTGCGTATATCGGAGGAGAAGGGTATACCAAGCTGCATCCTCCACGTGTTGGGATAAGATTGGGGATGTTTACACTTAAAATGCCAAGTCATGACAAGCACTTCTTTTTGTAGGCACAAATCCTCATTCTCTCTCTCCCTTCCCATGCTCGCCAAGTGGTTAGAATTAACTGTTCACCGACCTCAAAATCCTGAATGCAGGTAAAAACACGTAAAGGAAAAAAACTGACTCTTTCCTAGAGCAGGATTTCCAAATAGGCAGAGCGGTGTCATGCCAGCTGGTGAGAGTAAACACGCCGAGGGCGGCGGAACCCACCCACCCACCGGCGTCTCAGAGAACCCCTTGTTATTTTGAGGAGCTCTGAGCTGGTGTTTGGTGGTGAGGGGGAGGAAGGGGAGACCAGGAGTTCTCTACGATTCGTCGTGTGGCGGCAGTTTATCTAGATACACCAAAGGTGTCGTATGCAAAATACGTCGTGTGGCTCTATCCAAATACCACAGAGGTATCGTTTCTCGCAATACATCGCTGCAGTTTAGACAGATGTAACAGATGCATCATTTCTCAAAATACATCGCGTATCTGCGGTTCTTGAAGGGAGATACAATGTTTCTGTCCCATCTCTTCGCTTGTATCATCTGTTATTGGTCCAGAAAATTAAATGTTATTTTGTAGGTATTTCGGACTAAGACAATTATGCTGTGTTGGGTGAATCTCGTGTCTCTTGACTATTTAATTGCATATATTTTATTTCGGGTTCATAATAAATGAAGTAAGATAAACAAACTCTGTGGTAAAGGACCACTGTATTCTTCGTACATAAGATTTTACAGTAGATGAAAAGATTGACTACAGGCTATGGCTAGTTAGGGAAGCCGTTCAGTTGTCTGTGTAGATTTTACTGAGCATTGCAACAAATGTTTGCATTATTGCTATGGACTGCATCTGTTACCCTGCATCTGTTGATTTAGTGTTTTCAATAAGTGCTAATACTGCTGTCTATATTTCTGTGGATGCAGCTTTTCCCCTTCTCTGCAACTAGAGAAAGAGAAAACAAGAGAAAACATATTTTCTCTTGTTTTTTGTTATCTCTCTTTCTCTCAACCAAAACATCCGTAATATTTCTAGCGCGGCAGCGGTCAGCACTCACGTCCCTACTACTTATTCTATGCCGTCGTCGATGAAAACAAATGATTTGGATCAGGTCTACGTACCACTACTGTTGCTACCGCTGCTCCTCCTACTTCTTCTACTACTAATAATAGCAACACTAGTATTAATGCCATTAACCACTAATTAGATACTATTAAATGCAAAACTACCAGCTCACGGACAACAGGCCATCCACACCAAAACATTTGTCATGGTATTTCGCTGCTTGTCCTCAATACACGGTCGAGGAGCGACTCTCTGGGCCTATCCTGGTCCCACCAACATTAGCAAAAACAACTGCTGATCGAACCAGCGTCCTGGCTAGCCCCAGACGCATGCCATACCCATGGACCACGATAAGTGTATGCAAACTCGTAAACCATAAATGGCAGGTTCCACACATTTGATTTTTTCTGCACCTTTTTTTCGAAAATTGCAAGTTGCGGTCGAGCAGAGGCTTTCCGCCGATTAAATCAATTAGACTCACCTGAGTTACTGTGTGTGACCGCTTAATGACACGGCCGGAAACGCATTTACCTGTTTGTGAGATAAAACTGCTAATGAGGTGAGTTGAGAGCTTGGCTGGTTAGTGTGTTTCCTGCAGGGCGCGCGCGTTGCTGGAACCGAGTCGCGCGTCCGCTACCCGCTCGTTAAGTGTTTGGAAATGTAGGTAATAAATGTTCCTGAATTCATGCAGCAGCAGCAGCAGCAGCAGCAGCAGCAGCAGCAGCAGCAGCAGCAGCAGAGTCGTAGTATTATGTTCCCCAAAATTTTTGTTACGTGGTGGAAAAATATGGTAAATATGGGCGTCCTGAACTATTGTTAATGATAAGTGTACTAAAATCTAGGCAAATGTTAAGTTGTTCTAATATTTTGCTGATGCTTTGTACTCTGAACCTTTGACAACTTTGTCTTTCTTTATCTGGATGAAGGTCATAACTAGCTATTTTCCCATTAAACTATAGAACTAATAATATGAGGAAAATTCAAATACTTCTTTGGGTTTCTTTGTATTATTAACCAACCCATTAAATGAATATACCTGTGTGTGTGTGTGTGTGTGTGTGTGTGTGTGTGTGTGTGTGTGTGTGTGTGTGTGTGTGTGTGTGTGTGTGTGTGTGTGTGTGTGTATGTGTGTGTGTGTGTGTGTGCAGGATCGAGCTGTTAGCTCTTGTATCCTGTCTTTCTAGCCTTAGATTGTCTAATGTACAGACTCCAGACTTAATATCTATATCTACTACATATATTTCTATCTCTCTTTCTCACAAGAGAAAGATAGATATATAAAGAAGACAAGTACACTCATCCGCGGGATTCAACCCATATCGGCTGCCCTACTCCCAGGCACGTATTTACTGCTAGATGAACAGGTCCATTAGGTGAAACAAACTGTCCATTTGTTTCTGCCTTGGCTGGGAATCTAACCCGGGCTCTTTGGACTCCGACTCCAGAGTGTGTGAGTTTATGTGTGTGTGTGGGTGAGAGTGAGTCTTAGAGAGAGCAACCCTCGCTGACACCAGGGTGCCCTTTGGCACTACCAGAGGCGGGAGGCCCTCTGAATGATGGGGCAGGGGTGCCAACACTCCCTCTTACCTCTTACGTGGCACTGTTGCTTTGTTGATATGTATTATATACTTTTTTCACTGCAATACCTTTTGTGTCTAGAACTGCATCTGAGTGCGAAATCATTTTAATTCAATAGTTTATATATCAAATTCCTCGGGGAAAGTTATCACTTAGTGCCTCGTTCTTCTTCCCTATCCCACATCGTTTCTACTAAGCCTAGTCTCTTCCCTTCTACCTACCTTCCCCTTCCCCCTCCTCCCTCGCCTCCCCTCTCTCAGCACGACCTTTCGTTGACACCAACCCGTAGTGTGTTACTGGCTCCATAGATGGCGTAAGTGGGGACTTAAGAAGCCAGTATCATCAGACACAAATATACACTCACGTACACATATACACGCACAAAAACATCCGCGCTCGGGGGTTGTAGTCCTAAGGGCCCGTGTTCGACTCCCGGTCAAAACAAAAACAAATGAGCAGTGTTTCTTTAACCTGGTGGACCAAACCACACATTAGAATGTGAAGGGACGAAGACGTTTTGGTCCGTCGTGGACCATTCTCAAGTCGATTGTCTTGAGAATTGTGAAGTCGATTCACAATCGACTTGAGAATGGTCCACGACGGACCGAAACGTCGTTGTCCCTTCATTTTCTTGTGTGTGGTTTGGCCACGATATTGTGACTCCTCGTCTGCATATTGCAATCTGGTAAAAGTTCATAGGTATGCAACGAGACTCGAAATAATTTCTTACAGAGGATATTTTCTGTGTAAGCAACTGTTGAATAATGGTTCATGGATGGAAACGTGAGGCGCAGATGTCACAGAGATGTTTTAAGTTTTTTAGCTTAAAAGTAATGAGTATATAATTTTGTTTGATGGTGAAATATTAGAATCTAATGCTTTAAATAGTTACAATCGCAGATATACCAAGAAATAGGAGAAACAGTGATTTACCGCATTAGACAACCGGCAACTGGTAAGGAGGGGCTCAAGAACTAGCGCTCGACCCGATTAAAACGTTTCCTTGAGTACTTTTTTGAGAGTACTCATGCATAAACACAGATACTAATAAATGCCATAAAAGGAAGGGAGGGACGGAGGAGTGCAGGAGGGAGGAATATCTGGAAAGAGGGAGAGAGGAAGGGAGTGAGGTGTAGGAGGTAGGTAGGGAGGGAGGGAGGGAGAGAGAGAGGAAGGGAGTGAACCTTGTGGGAGGGTAACATATTACCTTTATCTGATAACAAGAGGGTTCACCACCGCTATTTTTGGCATGTGTTGAGAAGCTTCTTGTTGGGATCTTTGATGCGCACATCCGTGCTGATTGGGAATAACTGCCAGTCCTCATTAATTATCTTACTTATCCGTTCATTTTCTTAGCCATCTTTAGTTATCCTAAGATATAAGTAAATGGTGTTAATAATTCGTAGTTACTTGTTTATTCTCTTATTACCTTTGACTCTCCAGTGTTATTACAGGTTTACAGATTTGGGGAGTTATCGGTTATCCGTTATCGGTTTTAGGTTATCCGTTATCGGTTCTCGGTTATCCGTTATCGGTTCTCGGTTATCTTGGCAAGTCTCGGTTAAAAGACAACTTCTTTAGAGTGGGTGCTTGTTTGGACGGCCACCCGATATGTGTATGTAAATTATGTGGGGTCTGAGAGACATATCTCAGCTCAGTGACTATATAATTACCTGCTTGCTGACGATGATTAATGACCTATTCTTGTAGTACTATGTCATAATTGCTTCGTTGTTTCATCACTGCTACACTGCTTCCTTGTTTGAGTGTACTGATGTTGTCATTGTTATCATCTGTGTTATGTTTTTTTTCTTTGTTAGGTTTGTATGATGATCTAATTTACTTATAATTGTATGGCTGTATCATTGTATAATTGATGTATCCTCTACGGCTTATACAGTCACCTTGATAGTCTCTCACCCGAGTGTATGTTACTCACCCTCATTGATGCCTCTATAATGTTCGCACTCATTGATGCCTCTACAGTGTAGGTACTCATTGATGCCTCTACAGTGTACGCACTCATTGATACCTCTACAGTGTACG
The DNA here is from genome assembly GCF_040958095.1 of Procambarus clarkii. Taxonomy (NCBI): domain Eukaryota; kingdom Metazoa; phylum Arthropoda; class Malacostraca; order Decapoda; family Cambaridae; genus Procambarus; species Procambarus clarkii. The sequence goes on from NC_091156.1 coordinate 3,108,512, forward strand.
CACTCATTGATGCCTCTACTGTGTACACACTCATTGATGCCTCTACAGTGTACGCACTCATTGATGCCTCTACAGTGTACACACTCATTGATGCCTCTACTGTGTACGCACTCATTGATGCCTCTACTGTGTACACACTCATTGATGCCTCTACAGTGAATGCACTCATTGATGCCCCTACAGTGTACGCACTCATTGATGCCTCTACAGTGTAGGTACTCATTGATGCCTCTACACTGTACGCACTCATTGATACCTCTACAGTGTACGCACTCATTGATGCCTCTACTGTGTACACACTCATTGATGCCTCTACAGTGTACGCACTCATTGATGCCTCTACAGTGTACGCACTCATTGATGCCTCACAGTGTACACCCACCCACGCCTCACAGCTGTGTCAATGTTCCTTCTCTTCCCCCCCCCCGCACCCTTACCCCTAATCTACATCATCCCTCCCGCACCCTCCCTCTCTCTTCCACTACTTCACTTTGCAATTAATCTACGTTCTCCTCTCTGTATCTGCTCTCTCCTTCTTCTTCCTTTGCCATTTCTTTCACCGTTGCCCCATCTGTTGTTTTTCCCCCTTGTATCATTGTCACCAACAACATAGCTTTACGATATGTATTTCATTGTAATATCTGCAAAACTAATTTTTAATATATATATCTATCTATCTCTCTCTCTCTCTCTCTCTCTCTCTCTCTCTCTCTCTCTCTCTCTCTCTCTCTCTCTCTCTCTCTCTCTCTCTCTCTCTCTCTCTCTCTCTCTCTCAACTATATATATATATATATATATATATATATATATATGTATATATATATATATATATATATATATATATATATATATATATATATATATATATATATATATATATATATAATTGATGCCTCTACAGTGTACACACTCATTGATGCTTCTACTGTGTACGCACTCATTGATGCCTCTACAGTGATGCCTCTACAGATGCCTCTACAGTCATTTTCTTCTCCGAGGCTATGGGTCCCTACATTTGCACCAGAGGTGGTACCTTTATATATATATATATATATATATATATATATATATATATATATATATATATATATATATATATATATATATAAATATATATGCAACAATGATCACGAAAACAATTATTTTATCAGTGTTACACTTCCTAAACCCTGACACAATTCTAAAAAGGGCTGCTCGTCCCTGGGGAAATTCCTCTATATCTGTATAAAAATATATATCTAAATTCATATTTTCTTTATTTTTCTCTTTTTCATCTTTGGCTTTAATTCATGTTACTATTCTGCAGATCCTGAATTATCACTGATTCGCTGGCATATTTCTTTCTTTAATTTGCTATGTTGGAAGGAAGGTAGGGAACTCTCAGGAGAAAGCGCTAAACCATTACGACTATAGAACACTTGGAAGGGGTCAGGATAAGGATTTGGGATGGGACGGGGGGAAGGAATGGTATGTTGGAATTATCTTGTTATGTTAAGGTGCAAATTGATTATTTAGATTTGTCAAGTATTTCGTCCGATGCTAAACACCTGACCTCTTTTCTCCCCATTCTTAGTCAAGCTGCCCTTTCTTCCCTAATATGTATTTCTCCCTCAACCAGCGCACTCTCACCCTTGTTTACTTACAGATCTTCGTTGAGATATCTGTAGCGATATTTGCGTAGCGATAGTCGGCGTAGCGGTATTTTCTGGCTATTTGCATAAACTGCCCAAACGCGTAGAAGGCAGCGGGCTGGGCTGGGCTCTCGGTCACGAAGTTGACAATATGAATTGAACAGTATTCACCTAGTTGTGCTTGCGGGGGTTTAGCTCGGGCTCTTTGGTCCCGCCTTTCAACTGGTTTACAGATTCCTGAGCCTACTGGGTTCCATCATATCTACATTTGAAACTGTGTATGGAGTCAGCCTTTACCACATCAGTGCCTATTGCATTCCACCTGTTAACTACTCTGACACTGAAAAAGTTCTTTCTAACGTCCCTGTGGCTCATTTGGGTACTTATTTTCCACCTGTGTCCCCTTGTTCGAGTACCACCAGTGTTAAACAGTTAATCTTTATCTACCCTGTCAATTCCTCTGAGAATTTTGTAGGTAGTGATCATGTCTCCCACACGAGACAGTGTGGTCTCATGGCGGTTATCTATATTACTGGTTATTCCCCCCGAGCGCAGCGTGGAGGAATGCTTTACTGTTCCCTCTCTTTCTCTCTCAACTCTTCGCTCAGTATTAACACTTGCGAATATCTTCCTTACAACGTCGTGCCAATATTAATCATTTACCAAGCTGATGTATGCCAAGTGCATCTCTTTCTTCACTGTGTTTGTGTGCGTGTATGCACTCTTATAGTCGGGTTTCCGGAGGGATTTAACAACTGATTTTGGGTACCGCCTTTCAACCTGACCGGTTTATAAGTACCAGAGACTATTGTGCTCTGTCACATCTATATATAAGCGGCGTGTGAACTTTACGTCCACCAGTTCACTTCTTAGCGTATTTGTTCACTATGATGCTGAACAAAATATGTTTTAATGTCTCTGTGGCTTAATTGGGAACGTAGTTTCCATCTATGATCCCCTGTTCGTGTATTATCATGCGAAATCATTTGTCCTTGTGTGTTCCCTTTAGTATTTTATATATGGTAAACATGTCTCTCCTGCTTTTGGTGTATGCGCGTGTATGTTTGTGATTTGAGTGTGGCCTTCCCTGAGGTGCCACTTTGGTATGAATGTGTTAGGTGATCGTGGATCCTGGTGGCTTAGTTGGCAGGACTGCAGGCTGCCGCTTTTGTGATCTGCGGTTCGAGGCTTCGATGATCCAAGGGAGGGAATTATCAAGGGATAGCGCCAATTTGTTACGACTATATAGCACTGGAAAAGGGTCAGATGGGATGGGACGGGGGGAAGGAATGGTGCCCAACCACTTGGACGGTCGGGGATTGAACGCCGTCCTGCATAAAGCAAGACTGTCGCTCTACTGTCCAGCTCAAGAGAATGAAATGTTATTTTCCACGAGATATGGTGGTTAGCAATTTATATACGTGTATATATATATATATATATATATATATATATATATATATATATATATATATATATATATATATATATATATATATGACGCGAAGGGCAGCTTATCACGAAACAATATGAGTGCGGAACGTTAATAAGAGGCGGCAAGCAACCTAGACTCAGTATAAACATCCATGTTTGTGAGCGCTGCCCTGTCCTACAGCGGTCGGCGGCGTGGCCCTTCGACAGATATAAATTGAACTCATCACCCCACGTCGATAAGGAGTCTTTCAGGGGCATTCCCGGATACTTAGTCACGCCAACGAGCTGAGAAACATTCAGGCAAAAAAGTGGGTTAATTACACCCTTGGGAATCATGAGAGATAGAGAGGGAGTGTGTTGTTTGTGTTTCAAGTCTTGAAGCGTCGACTCCTCTTCCATGATGAATATATACACGTGATCATATTTTGTGCATGCCTCTCCCTGTCAAATGAGATGAGGGATGCGCTTGGGCATCTGGTGCAGTGTCTGTATAGAATTATTTAATGCTGGGAAAAGCGTTTTAATGAGACTGTTCACCGGGTGTTGCTCTTTACATACTTGTGTGTGACTCCTTGATGAACTTGAGAGAACCCAAACAAAACCCATCCTCCTCCCCCTCACATCATTGTTTTGTTACTCCTTCGTTCAAGATAACGAACCCGCTGGGAGCTTCTCTCCAGTCAAATCAGAGGCTGAAGAAGAGGGAATTTTCATCTTCTTACCAATATCAGAGTGTGTGTGTGTGTGTGTGTGTGTGTGTGTGTGTGTGTGTGTGTGCGTGTGTGTGTGTGTGTGTGTGTGTGTGTGTGTGTGTGTGTGTGTGTGTGTGTGTGTGTGTGTGTGTGCGTGTGTGTGTGTGTGTGTTTTTGCGCTCCCTGGCTGTGAGGTGTTGTGGCTGAGCTGGCGGCGAGTTCTGCTTTCGTCAGCGATCTGGTCGACTGGCCTTGGCCAGGCAGGCAGTCCTGCTCTTGCCGTCTCTGATAACCTTACCCCCGAGACCCGATCACCGCTGCTCATCCCATACGGACGCTTCCTCTATTCTTTATATCTGACTCCAACTGGAGGAGGGTGCGGAGAGGGGATGGGGGTGGGGAGGCAGGGGAGATCTTCATCTCCCGGCATCTTGACTCATTCTCTCCCTTATTGTTTGATATCTGTGGTTTCTTTTGTTTTATTTTCCCCCTTGCTCTCATATCTCGCTAAGGTTGAGTGTTGTTTCTTTCATTTGTAATGCAAGATGTTTTAATATCACTATTATTTTTCGTTTCTGATTGTGGCTTTTGCTTTTGTTAATATTTATGTATCTTGTGATTTTATCACACACACACGCACGCACACACACACGTCTGCACACGCATACATGCGCGCGCACACTCACTTGCGGCCCCAGCATGGAACCCGTGCCTTTTCAAGCATAAGACGTAGCTGGAAAAAGTTAAGAGGTATGCCACTAGGCTAGTAACAGAACTAAAAGGCATGAGTTACGAGGAGAGGCTGCGTGAAATGCACCTCATGATACTGAAAGACAGAAGACTAAGGGGAGACCTGATCACTACGTACAAAATTCTCAGAGGAATTGACAGGGTAGATAAGGATAAAATGTTTAACACTGGTGGTAAGCGAACAAGGGGACACAGGTGGTAACTGAGTACCCAAATGAGTTACAAGGACGTTAGAAAGATCTTTTTTCAGTGTCAGAGTAGTTAACAGATGGAATGCAATAGGAAGTGATGTGGTGGAGGCTGACTCCATACACAATTTCAAATGTAGGTATTATGGAGCCCAGTAGGCTCAGGAATCTGTACACCAGTTGACTGACAGTTGAGAGGCGGGACCAACGAGTCAGAGCTCAACACCCTCATGCACAGCTAGATGAGTACAACTAAATGAGTACACACACACACACAGGGCCTCGCCACTGAGTTTCTTTCACCCTAATGAACCTGTTCACTTAGTAGTAGATAGATACCTGGGAGCTAGACAGCTGCTACTGGCTGCTTCCTGGTGATGTGTGTGTGCGTGTGTTAGAAATATATCTAGTAGATAAAATAGAGGGAAAAATAAATTGGTTAGAAAGGCGGTCTCCAAGAGCTAATAACTCGATTCTGCAAACACAAATTTCAATTCTCATACCTTTCAAAGAACGACAAATGACATTTTCCGTCTATCTGTCAGTATAGGAGCCGAGATTTGACCATCCTTACTATATATCGTGCGTAGTTTGTGTGTTCAGAGAGTGTCGTGAATGATGAAGAGGCTGTCATGCAAGCAGAGAGTTACTTGCAAGGTAAGTGTTTGGCTCCTGATACGCGTGTAGCGTGTTAGAGCAAACTCCCGTCGTTACAAAAGTATTCAGCAGTAATTGGTTGAGAACGAAAGCATTTGGTCATCGATTGGCTGAGAGCGCAAACATCTCGACTCTGACTGACAGAGAGTGTCAACATCTCAGTATTACCTGGCTGAAAATGCAAGGACTTTGGCGTTTATTTCTCATGCACTCTAGTCTTTCGCTATGGAATTGCATAACATCGCAACCAAGTGAACACTTATTGGTAAATAATAAAATGACATACATATTGAATTAGAGAACAACATATATTCTGACCGAATACACCATAATGCAGCCGAACATGCATACTGACCGAACGAAAGCTCAGCACTGCACAATATGCATACTGACTGAGCTTCGAAACAACATATTCCCAACATAATCCTAACTGAACAAGAGCTCAACATAGATAACGACTAAAAGAGAGCACATCATACTAAGTAAACGAAGTCCAACAGTATGCTTGTACTTTTCCTGAATAAATTATTATTATTATTATTATTATTATTATTATTATTATTATTATTATTATTATTATTATTATTATTATTATTATCAAAGAATATGCCGACAGTGACTCGTACCGAATACAAGAACACCCCTAAAGGGTAGACGACAATTCAAGCATCTTGACACTGGGGTGAAAATACAATCCCTTGAGACACTTTGGACTATAAACTCAACCCCCTCGACGGTGATTGGTCAAAGCCACTAGTGTTGTACACAGTTGAGACATGGCTCTTAGCGTTATCAGGTTATCGCGGGCATCATCTGCACCTAATGTGACCTAAACAGCCTTAAGTAAACAGTGGTAATTGCAGCCAGAGTAATGACTTAGGCGGGACACACAAGAGTCTATTTAGTCATTGATCTTTACTTCATTTTGTTTATGCTCACTTTCCTGTCATTGTATACTAGGAATTTCATCTTTGTCTGTCTATCCCTGTCTCTTGGTAACCTCTAAATTAATATTTTTTTTAGGAATCATATGGGTTATCTCTGTTTAATTATATAATTTCTTTGTTTATTTTTGTTTATTTATTCAGTGTTTATTCAATTCCGCAAGTTCCTCGCCTGGTCGACGGTGTGCGCGCTCGAATTCGTTCTTGCGCGCACGCTCCTCTCTCTCACATTACCCCTTCTTTATTACATATCCCACTTCCCTTTCGACCCCTAAGATTTCCACTTCTGTCACATCACTCTCCCTCTTTCTTTCTTTCTTTCTTTCTTTCTTTCTTTCTTTCTTTCTTTCTTTCTTTCTTTCTTTTTTTTTCACACTGTCTCTGTTCCTCTCTTCTTCTTCTTTGTGTACTCACCTAGTTTTGCTTGTTGGGTTGAGATTTGGCTCTTTGGTCCCGCCTCTCAACCGTCAATGAACTGATGTACAGATTCCTGAGCCTACTGGGCTCTATCATATCTACATTTGAAACTATGTATGTGGAATCACCCTCCACCACATCTCTTCCTAGTGCATTCCCACACACACACACTACTCTGTGTGTGTGTGAGTGTGTGTGTGTGTGTGTGTGTGTGTGTGTGTGTGTGTGTGTGTGTGTGTGTGTGTGTGTGTGTGTGTGTGTGTGTGTCGCCCTCTCTCTCTCTCTGGCTGTCGTATGGAGTCGTCCTGGCGCGTTTGTGATGAATTTTGAGGATTTTGTGTGTGGCCTCGAGGCGGGACCCGGGGCTCGACCAGCACTTCACTCCTATGATAACCTCTGGCCTTCCACGTTCCTCCGTGATGCTCTCTCTCCCCGCTTCCTCCTCCTCCTCCTGATCCTCCTGCTTCTCCGACCCCTTCATCCATGTCCTTACACTCCTCCTGCGACTTCTACCTTTCATCCATGTCCCAATACTCCTCCGTTCATCTTCCTCATGTACCTCCGTCCCTTTTTCCTCATTTTTCTACTATCATTTTCTTCTTATCTCTCATTTCTATCTCTTCTATTGTTCCTCTTCATCCTCCCCCTCCCCTTCCTCTACCTTGTTTTGTTTATTTTTATCTTTCTCCTAATTTTCCTCTTCGTGTTACTTAACTTCTTCTTCTTCCTCCTAAGTCCATTTTCTCCTCTATCTTTACCTTTGAATTTTTAAGTTATTGTTATTCATTGATTCTCTTTTAACTATTCTCCTTAAAACTGTCTTTCTCTCATACTCTTTCTGGCCCTTTTTGACATTCTCTTCCTTTTCCTGGTCTTCTCCCCTTTCTCGTCCTCTTTCACCTCCTCCTCCTCCTCTTTCTCCTCCTCCTTCTTCTTCTTTTTCTTCATCCTTTACTTCTTCTTCTTCTTCTTCTTCTTCTTCTTCTTCTTCTTCTTCTTCTTCTTCTTCTTCTTTTCTTCTGTAACTTTTCATTTTTCTCGCCATCATCAGCCACCGCTGCGGTCCTTTTCTTGTCTACTCTCCTTCATGTCTTCCTTGGGACCTCATCTCATTGCGACACGCTGTCACTTAAGTCTCCCCTCACTCTCCCTCCTACTGTCCCTCTCCCTCATTCTGCCCCCCCCTCCCTCTCCCTCATACTGTCCCCACTCCCTTTCCTTCGAAATGTCTCCACTCCCTCTCACTCCCTCTGTTGTCTCTCCCTCTCCGTCCTACTTTTTCCCTCTCTCTCCCTCCTACTGTCTCCCCTCCCTCTTCCTTCTACTGTCCCCCTTTCTCGCATTTCACTTTGTTTTCTTACCACTCCCCCTTAGCTCTCAAATTTTATCGGCACCCCTATCTCTCTTTTCTGCCTTTACCATTCATTCAAATTCCTTCTATCTGTTCCACTTCGTATCCCCTTCCGTTCCCTACTCTTCACTCCTCTTTCCACCCTAATCTACCCATTCCCTACATCTACCGTTCCTCTTTCTGTCATCTGCCCTACCTGGCAACTTCGCTTCAATCTCCTTTCCACACGTTTCTGCCTCTATACTTATCCCTACCTGGTACCATTTCCCTTTCTGTCGCCTCATACACGAGGGAAAACTCTAACACACTCCACACCCATATTTCTTATACTTTACTTACAATATTTTTTCCTCTCTCCGGCATACAAATGTGTCGTTAGACCAACAGTCCCGTTACAAACGAGCGAAGACGCGACGCCTTTTTCCTGTTCAGTGTCGGGATGTGCTTATTGGTCACCACCGGTGCCTGCACGGGAAAATTGGACTGTGGTACGAGAAGCCAAGCAGGAACACAAGCAGAAAGGCAGGAAGCTAGGCAAAGGAAGAGAGGGGGAATAAGGAGCAGGTAGACAAGGAAGAAGATAGGTTGGGACGGGAAGATGTTATTTATTGGGAAGATAATATTAGATAGAGGCCAGACACAATTGCAAGAAGACAGGCTGAGTGGCAGGCAAGCTGGTAAGCAGGCTGTAGAAAAGCAGGTAAACAAGTTGCCAAATAGGTTTGAAGGTAGGCTGGCCAGGTAAAAATAGTTTTTTCTTATTTCGATGTTCCAAAGTTCAACTTATTACTCCGAAAAGCTGCATAGTGGCATGTAGAACTGGACCTCGCTATGCACCATACACTAAGGCTATTATGGACATGCTAATACCATACGCACTAACACACACACACACGATGTAGTGGAGGCAGGCTCCATACACAGTTTCAAAATGTTGATATGATAGAGCCCAATAGGCTCAGGAACCTGTTCACCTGTTGATTGACCGTTGAGAGGCGGGATCAAAGAGCCAGAGCTCAACCCCTGCAAGAACAATTAGGTGAGTACAATTAGGTGAGTACACATACACATACACACACACACCTAAACACACACATATAAACACACATACACATATAAAAACACACACATACACACAAATAATGCAGCATCTCAACACGTTCCCCTCGGTCGTCGATCTCCTCTAGAGGGGTCGTTCTTCCCCTCGTTTGGAAATCTTGTTGTTTCTTCTTTATATGCAAGTGAGGGGTGGCGAGACCTCTTCCCTGCCAAGCATTTTACTTCCCCTTCCTCCCCTCAGCCCCTGAAGACCAGCTGTAGGAGAGGGGGACGTTCAGAGCCTTTCCCTTTGATGCCCCCTTTCTTGCTCGCAGGTAATCGAGGGGAGAATCTAATGGAAAATATAGAAAGACCGGGCCAGAGAGGGGAAAATTCGTGAGTGTGTTTCACGGGAAGATTATTTGGTGAGGGAAATTTTCACATGTGAGGGGGAAGAAAAAGAATAGGTAAGTGTCAAAGGGCAGATGGGAAAAAAACCTGAGATAAATTATCTGTGAAATATTTTCACCTGAATTTCTTTTTAGGAAGGTATCCCAGGGGAAGAGGACAGAGGGGAATTCTGACCCAAAGTATAATTGTGTCATCTAAGGGGGGGAAGAGTGAGCGAAGATGTGGGGATGGGGAGTTGTTATCAGGCGGTGAAAAGTGTGTTTTAAAGTTAGTTTGCACACTAGTTCACTCAGTCTTACTGAACACATTAAGGGGGCTTTGTAAGGGAAGAGGAGGGCCTTGGGATGAGAGTGTGTGTGTGTGTGGGGAGGAACAATTCCCAAACCTTGAACTGAGAGCTACGGGCAGTCTCATCCACATTCGCACTCCATTCTTTGGCAATTACGGTGCGGATCGATGCCGTTAGGAGGAGACTGGAACAAAAAAAGTACGCCTGATGATATTTTTTTATCTCGAATTTTAAATTTGAGGAAAAAAAGGAATAAAAAATAGAAATCAGGAGAGGGAAAATGACCTTTTTTTATTATTAATAACAAAAAGTATAATTAACAAATCTTTCGTATATTGAGATGAGGGTAAACGACGAAAATTTAATTGTTAATTCTCATAATTTGGGTCTTTTCTTTTAAAAGGCATAAACAAAATAAAGTAAGGAGGAAAAACTTGAGTCCACAGACGTCGCTGGTCTAATGGAAGTCGGCCATCATTAGGCCTATCAAGGGGAGAATCGGCCAGCCTGGCGGTGATTTGGCACTGGCTAGTTCTTGAAGACCTCGTGGGGGGGGGGGGTGAAGTGGGAGGGGAGGGCTTTTCGGTAGGGGCAGAGGAAACGAGTAGGGGAGGGTTTTCTGGACAGGAAGGGGTTTCGTAGAGTAAGAAGACGAAGGGAGAGAGAGAGAGAGAGAGAGAGAGAGAGAGAGAGAGAGAGAGAGAGAGAGAGAGAGAGAGAGAGAGAGAGAGAGAGAGAGAGAGAGAGAGAGAGTCGTTTTATGAAAGAAATCTGAAAATAATAAATGCAATAAAAAGTAGATTTATCATAAGTTTTCATCAGCAGTATACACTGGAACCAAATTGGGCCTGGCGAGGATTTATTCATTGTAGCTAGTACTGTATAACAAAACACGTCTGTTTTGCAGTGTTATACAAAATTTTGTGCCAACAACATCAATGAAACAACGACATCTCCAGCACCAACCACAAAAACAACAATATCAGGCACTATAACCACATGAACTTCCCTAAGAACGCTACAACAAGAAAAAAAACACTTACAACAGTAACCACATTAACAAATAATCCAACACAATGATAAACCATTACAGCAAAAATTGTCAGAACATCTACCACAAGAACCAATGCAACAACCAAAACAAAAACAAAACAGAAATATATATTTTTATATATAGCTAAATTACAGCAACACCACCATGTATAAATAATGCAGTCTGCTTTATTCAGCCTTATCATTGTCAATAAAATACTAAATGTAAAGGCTCAATAAGATCGACAACTCTTCTTTAATCGGAGAAGCATAATCTTTTTAGACTTATTTACATATCTTCTCGAGTATTTTCAAGGTGCATGAAGCAAAATTCATCACCAAAACATTGTTCAAATGTTCGTTAGTTCAGCTGTCAAACATCATGTTTATGAGTGAGAAACACTGCACTCAGGAATCACTAGTGATAAAGTAAAGTTTGAATTGCAACTTTCTTTCTCTCTCTCTCTCTCTCTCTCTCTCTCTCTCTCTCTCTCTCTCTCTCTCTCTCTCTCTCTCTCTCTCTCTCTCTCTCTCTCTCTCTCTCTCTCTCTCTCTCTCTCTCTCTCTCTCTCTATCTCTCTCTCTTCATCTCTGTCTTTCTCTCACTTCAAAACATACACATTCACACTCTTCATTGCCCTTTGTTCGCTTCCCCGTTTTCATGACTCTTTCTCGTACCCCTTGTTTGTACGTCCCCTCTTACTGTTAACTCTGTTTGACTTGTCTCCCCTCTCCTCACACCCATTTTAACCGTGGCTTTGCCTTTTATCTTGTTATTCTGGCGCTTCCCTCCACTCTGGTAATGATTTGTTTACATTTAAATGCTTCGGAGCAAATTCGTGCGTTTCGTTCTGTGTTTAGTTTTTGTTTCAAGTGCTAAATTGTCATTACTTGGAAGGAACATATTCCGTTTTATGCTAATTTCCTTTTACCGTTTTAGCAGCACTCTCATCAGCAGCCGTATCAGTTCTGTAAATTTTATTTATAACCAAAGTTGTAACCTCCCTCTTTACATTGGCTTTGATTTACTGGCTTCATGTTGATGTTAGCATTTTGTGCTGTATCGTAATTGAAGTGTTTTTACTCCCCTTGGTATTTGGGCTAACGGGTGTTTATTATTGAGAATTCTGATTGCATTGAGAATAACAAAAAGTTTTGTTTTTATCAAGAGTGTTGTATATATTTAGTTATTTTGGTGGGGGAAGGGTGTTTTAAGGGGAGGGGTTGAGGTGGTAGTGATGATACAGTAAATTATTAAAAAAAAATATTAAAAAATGACTGCAGCCAAGCTGGTAAATACAGGAAACTCATTTAGAAGATGTTTTAAAAAAAATTCTATTTTGTATTTTTTAAACTTTAGTGACTGGCATCTCTCATTGTTTCATGTATAAAACCTCCCACGTCAGTCATAAATGAAAATTTCAGTGCGTCAAAATTCGTCTATTTTGTGAGACCACGGTAACTATTCACACCTTCCGTTCCTTCTATTTATTTTTACGTTTCTGTCTCTTTTTCCTTCTCTTATATGATTTCTCTCATATCCTACACGTTTGCCCCTTTCTCTTACAACTTATCGTTCTCCCTTTACCTTTCACAACAACCCCTGTTGCTTCCCTTACACCCCGGCCCTCTGCCCTTCTCTTTCACACCACACCCCATTCCTTCACTTCTCTTCCCTTACACTCCTGCTTCCTTTCCTCTTTCCTTCATTACATCCTTGCCTCCTTCATATCAAAACACTATTGTTCACTAACCTGGTTTTCTATATTTCTTAGGCATGCCCCATGAATTTTTCAATCCATTTCTCTTTGTTAATTATGCAATTGCTTGTTACATTTACCCCTGCTAACTATTTTGCACGTGAGCTGTCGTATTACTTTATGTTAATATGACTTGGCTGTATTGCGAAGGTTTTCACATTTGTGGGTTGGGTGTCTGTATGTTTCATATATGTTTATGTATATATGTATGTAGATATTAATCTAAAATTGTCCCTATGTTCTGTTTGATATTATTTTAATTTGTGGTATATTCTAATCTAGTTATGTATATATTTGTTTAATTTACATTTTGTAAGTTATGCTTTGTTAATATGTAGTCATATATATAACCCCCTTTCAATATGTAGTATTTGATTACTCTTGTAGTGTTTGTTATTGTTTTATCATGTAGTTCTTCTTCATAGTTGAATTTACTTCCATATTTTTACTGTATTTCGTTTATATTCCATTTTACTCTATTATCCTTATCTTCATCATTATCCTTATCCTTATCCCTTCCAAGTGCTATATACTCGTAATAACTTTACCTTACCATACCTTGCTTGTAGCTTCTGTACATCACAATAATGTCGCGCTCCAGCCTCTGTAAATTCATCCGTTTCTAATGTCTTAGTGGTTGAGTTATTTTCCTTTTTGTTTAACATTCACTGCAGTGAATATCATCTCCCTGTTGAAGCGCCATTGTTTGTTCACATGATCATGTTTGTATTCTCTTTCTCCTATGGCTTCTTTTATCAGATAATTAGTTTACATTCTTATCTGTGGCTCGTGTTTCTTCCCCATGTTGTTTGTATTCTCTCCAACATAGTGTTCTTTCAATATTTTCACGCTCCTTTGCTGCTACTAATCCTTGCTCCACTATACTGCTGTTCTCTCCATCATATGGCTGTCTCCCCACCAAATTTCAGTTTTTCCCTACAATACTTCCCTTTCGATCGAGATTCCTCCCCTTGCCTCCAGGATAGACACCTTAGCCATCGCTTTATGACTCTTCGCTTGCTATCGAGTATTGTTCCCCCATCGTATTGATTTCTCCTTTTCGCCTCCTCTCCCAAGTTCCTTTTTCTCTTAGGAATATTTATCCCGCCATCTTGCGGATCTTCCTGCCAACGTATGTCTGTATCTCTGACCATTCTGGATTTTCCCGTCCGTCATCATGCGGGTATTTCTTCTATCACATTACTTCCTCACAATGAAATCTTACGTAATATTTCCCCCCTCATCGTACCTCGAAAAGCAATATTTCCCCCTCAACACTTCTTGACATTTTAATTATTTCTCAGAATACTGATTACTACCCTAACAAATATAATAATGTTTTACGTTGCATTTATTTCTAACAAGTGTTGTTTGTACCCCATCAGATTTCTCTTATACACAGTTTATTTATTCTTGATTTGTCGTGTGATTGCTGTGTTGCTTCTTTATCGGATCTTCGTACAGTTCCTTTCATTTCAATTATCTAATATTTTATCACCACGTTTTGTATAATTTGATGTTGTGAGTAATTTGTTTCTGATCATTCTATGTCGTTATACAAGTATTACTATTCCTGTTTTGTTATGGCTCTTGTTACAATATATCTCACTCATATTCTATTTCATTTATGCTGCTTCATTGGTTTTATTCAGACTGCAATGTATTTTTATAGCCATTTTTCACATAATTATATTGTGTATTACTCAATCATCCTCTACTGTATTCATCTATTGTTCTTTGTTTTATTCTACTCTCATCCTTTTTTATTGTTCACTTACTGTTGTATTCACGATATTCACTGGAGAGCATTAATTTGCCATGTCTTTAGATACGTTTAATTTTAAACCTCATTTGGCTTAATCTCTCACTATCCATCTCCCCCTTCTCTCTTGTTTCACTATCCTAACTCAGTTTCTCGTCTACCTAGGCTACACCATCCTCTCTACACTATCCTATCTGTTCCATCCCATCTGCACAATCCTATCTGCACCATCCCATCTACACCATCCCATCTCTGGAAGCTCCACCAGCTATGTCATGGAACATCTTAGATACCAGTCTCCTCAATTCCCAATCACTTGTTCAGCGTCTGGCTCCTTCCCATTCCATCTTTCTACTCCATCAACAAACGTCTCTTTCTCTAGGTCTTTATAAGCCCGCTCTTTGTGCTTTCTTGTCCCCTTATCCCATCGCATTTTACCTTCGCTTCCACCTATATTCCTTTCTCTTTTCTTCCTCACAATATTTTATCTCTACATTTCTGTTCTACGCATCTCTCTGCAATTATAATCAATCACGGCAGTTCTATCACTGTGCTACGAGGTCAACACTTCTACCATCATTACCACAATCAACACGAGAACAATAACAAAAACATCAATGACACCACCACCACAGTCACTACCACCACCAGCCCTACCACCACCACCACCACCACTATCACCACCTTCAATATTACATCCAATGCCATAACCACGTCTCGGTGGTTGCACCACTCTATAGTTATCTTTACCCACACATTTTTCTCTTTGTCCTTCGATATTTCCCTGAACAAAACACATTTCTCCCTGCCCTCTCCCGTCACTCAAGCAAAAAAACTTTTATCCCTGCCCTTCAATATTTCCCTCAGCACGAAACTTTTTTTCCCCCCTGCTTTTCCATATTCCCCAGCACAATACATTTCTCCCAATCTCTCCATGTTCCTCTCCAGCACAGTACTTTCCTCCCTGCCCTACCATATTTCCCCCAGCACAATACTTTCCTCCCTGCCCTTCTATGTTTTCCCCCGCAGCCAATCTACCATTCCTCTCTATTAAGGTCTATAACGTTTGGGTGTTTACAGATGCGAATACTGGAAGTTTCTGGCTCTACGGGGGGAAGGGGACCCCGCTTTTAGGTATGAGTTTAAGTTGAATTTTATATATATACACAACACATAACATATATATATATATATATATATATATATATATATATATATATATATATATATATATATATATATACATATATATATATATATATATATATATATATATATATATATATATATATATATATATACATATATATATATATATATATATATATATATATATATATATATACGTATATGTATATATTATCCTTAATGGCACCCTTGTTCACGTTTTGTGTGTTCGTGCGTGTGTGTGTGTTTGTTTTGCTCGCTAACATTCCTATGGGAATTTGTCTAATTTTAATTTCCAGAGTTATTGTTTTATTAATTTTATTTTTTATATATATATTTGTTGCACATGCACTTGTTACCATTGTGTATATAAACTTTTATTATATGATGCTATAAAACCAGTATGTACTCACTTTTTATTTGTATTCATGTTTTAAAAAGAGAGAGAGAGAGAGAGAGAGAGAGAGAGAGAGAGAGAGAGAGAGAGAGAGAGAGAGAGAGAGAGAGAGAGAGAGAGAGAGAGAGAGAGTAAATTGATACTTTTGATCGACATATGGCTCAAGAAATCCTGTGACACCAAATGAATCAGAAAGAAAGTCTCTTCCTCCACCAACAAAATTTATCCCTCATCCCACATTGCCACTTCGTTTAGAATCTCTTCTTTCACTAACAAAGTCTCTCCTCTACCCATGGAGTCTCGTCCCTCTATTCACAAAGTCTTCTAATACCAACAGAGTCTTTCTGTGCAACCTCAGATATTTTGCCACGACCAATAAAGTCTTCCTCTCTTATAGAGACTCTTTGTACACCCACAAAGTCTCTCTCTCCACCCCACAGTCTCTAGCTCCACCCACAGAATCTCTCCATCTACCCACAGAGTCTTCCCCTCCACCCACAAGCCTTACTCAAGGCAATCGATGAGCTCACTGGCTTAGCTTCAACTCAAGCAATATTTCCAGAATGAACTTCCATTCTGCCACCGACCGAGCCATTCCCCGTCTCCTCCTCTTCCTCCCCCTAATTCTTTTTTCCTCCACGTTTTCTGTTCATTCGCTTAACACGGACGAAGAAAATCAAGGGGTAGTGGAGGGGAGGGCAAGACCGCAGTGTGTGTGTGTGTGTGTGTGTGTGTGGGTGTGTGTGTGTGTGTGTGTGTGTGTGTACTCACCTAGTTGTACTCACTTAGTTGTGCTTGCGGGGGTTGAGCTCTGGCTCTTTGGTCCCGCCTCTCAACTGTCAATCAACAGGTGTACAGGTTCCTGAGCCTATTGGGCTCTATCATATCTACACTTCAAACTGTGTATGGAGTCAGCCTCCACCACATCACTTAAAAATGCATTCCATTTGTCAACCACTCTGACACTAAAAAAGTTCTTTCTAATATCTCTGTGGCTCATTTGGGCACTCAGTTTCCACCTGTGTCGCTTAGTGCGTGTGCCCCTTGTGTTAAACAGCGTGTCTTTATCAACCCTGTCGATTCCCTTGAGGATCTTGAATGTGGTGATCATGTCCCCCCTGTGTGTGTGTGTGTGTGTGTGTGTGTGTGTGTGTGTGTGTGTGTGTGTGTGTGTGTGTGTGTCTGTGTGTGTCTGTGTGTGTGTGTGTGCACTAGGGAGAGGGTAATTTGAAAGCTTCGAACAATAATTCAACTTGCGTCTCGTTAAGCGCTTGCTTGTTTTATGGTGTTTTGGTCATTACTTGAATTTATAACACCTAATACGTTTGCTACTTTTAATAATAATGATATTTCTTCTTCTTCTTCTTCTACTACTACTACTACTACTACTTCTACAGCTAATAATAACAGTACTAAAATAATATGTAAAAAAATACAATAAAAATAAAAATTAATAAAATAATTAAAATATAAAAATATATTAAGAGACAGTAATGGGACCAGTTTGCTTTGGAAGCCTTTACTACACCAACCTGTCACTCTCGTGTAATGACTCGTCCAATTACTTCGATTCAGAAACAATTTCTTGGCATTTTGATTTTTATGTTTTATTGCTATTTCTTTTCGTCACATGACGTTTTTACACGTGATAATTTTAAATTAGTGAGAACACAAATACACACATATCTGCATTTTTAAATGTAGATATGATAGAGTCCAGTAGGCTCAGGAATCTGTACACCAGTTGATCGACAGTTGAGAGGCGGGCCGAAAGAGCCAAAGCTCAACCCCCGCCAACACAATTAGGTGAGTACAATTAGGTGAGTACACACACACACACACACTCACGCTCAGGGGTCTGGTAGCGGAGCGGACAGCGCGTAGGAATCGTAATTCTGTGGCCCGAGTTCGATTCCCGGACCAGGCAAAAACTAATGGGCAAAGTTTCTTTCACCCTGGTGCTCCAGTTACCTAGCAGTAAATAGGTACCTGGGAGTTAGACAGCTCTTACGGAGCTGCTTCCTGTATGCGTGTGTAGGGGAGGGGGGAAAAACACTAGTTAGTAGTTAAAGTTGATTGATTAAATGTTGAGAGGCGGGCCGAAAGAGCAGAGCTCAACCCCAGCAAGAACAACTAGGTAAATACAACTAGGTATATATACACATTAATTGGGGAGGGGGGCCTCGCGGCTGAGTGAATAGCGCTCGGGAATCGTAGTCCTTAGGACCTGGGTTCGATTCCCGGCCGTGGCGGAAACAAATGGGCAGAGTTGCTTTTATCCTGATACCCCTATTCACCTAGCAGTAAATAAGTACTTGGGAGTTAGACAGGTCTTACGGGCTGCTTCCTGGGTGTGTGTGTGTGTATGTACGTGTTTGTGTATGTGTGAGTGTTAAAGAAATATATGTAGTAGATATAATAGAGAAAAATAGATTGGTTTGGAAAGACGGGGTCCAAGAGCTAATAGCTCGATTCTGCAGACACACATAGCAAATAGTAAGCACACACACACAGGATAATTACCGTGTCACTATTATTATTATTTTAATGTAAGATATTACTTGTGGTCACGCATCAAGTTGGTCACGCACCTAAGGACGGGTGGGACAGGCAGACTGGTTCTTTTCCTGATTACTGTTTTAGTGTCACTGTGCACAGTGCTGCAGGTGTCCTTCCTCCTCCTCCTACTACTGTTTCTTCTTCGCCGCCTCCTTATTTCTTCTTGTTCATCATATTGCTTATCTTATTCTATCAAACACTCCAGTTATCGTTTATTTCTCCCATTGTTTTACATTCACAATATATAAACATTTTCCGTTTTAACATTATTTAACCCTCTATATTCTCGTTCCTCTTTTCCAATCCGCCACACTTTTCCTCTTTGTCTCTGTTCTCATTTTCGTCCATTTCATTCTATTTCTTCTTCCCAATTCAATACCTGGCAGCTTTCCCTTTTCCCTCTTCATATTCTCTTTCCATTTTCGTGAAAAATGTACAATGATGTGGTTGTTTACTTATTAATCCATTTCTAAGTAAAAGGGCCACGAAAAGTCTGTTTCGGACTTCGGTCAAGTGGTAAATTATTTATGTTAAATTAGTGGAAAATACTCTCTCCCATATTTAGGTGGATGAGCCGATATTTGAATGCCAGTCATTATCTGTCATATATGTTGCAAGAGAGCATATGTGAATGCCCAATTTGCTGTCTGTTGATTTCGTGTCAAGTGAATTGGTTATTACGCTGTTAATTTTCACTTCTCTTTTGTGATGAAAGATCTATTAAATGGGTGCCCATTTTCTCTTCAGTTTCGTGGGGAAGGTACGGTGAAATGGGTACGTATTTCGCCTCCAATTTACTGATTTTAGAGAACCCATAATTCTTCCTTGCTAATTATTTATATTCTATGTCTTCTGGTGTAGGAAAGTCAGCAACCATTTCTCTTAATATTTTTCTTATATAGGGTGATATAACTGTATTGTGTACATCAAGATATCAAAAGGGAAATATATTCAACACATATTTTTAAATTCTGAAAGCAAATACATTGTATTGTGTGTGTACTCGTACACACACACACACACACACACACACACACACACTCACACACACACACACACACACACACACACACACACACGCACACACACACACATATGATGGAGTACCTAAGCAACAGAAAACAGCAGCTCACTGTGAAGGGTGAGGTCTCAGAATTGCGAGATGTTCTCGGGTGGTTTTTGCAGAAAGGGGACACAGGTAGAAACTGAGTACATAAATGAGCCGTTATCTTGAGGTTATCTTGAGATGATTTCGGGGCTTTAGTGTCCCCGCGGCCCGGTCCTCGACCAGGCCTCCACCCCCAGGAAGCAGCCCGTGACAGCTGACTAACACCCAGGTACCTATTTACTGCTAGGTAATAGGGGCATTCAGGGTGAAAGAAACTTGCCCATTTGTTTCTGCCTCGTGCGGGAATCGAACCCGCGCCACAGAATTACGAGTCCTGCGCGCTATCCACCAGGCTACGAGGCCCCATTAGCCACAAAGACATTAGAAAGAACTTTTTTCAGTGTCGGAGTAGTTAATAAATGGAATGCATTAGGCAGTGATGTTGTGGAGACAGAATTCATACACAGTTTCAAATGCAGATATGATAGAGCCCAGTAGGCTCGAGAACCTGTACACCAGTTGATTGATAGTTGAGAGGCGGGACCAAAATCCAATGTTAATCTCGCAAGCAAAACTAGGTGAATACAATTAGGTGAGCACACAGATACACACATTGCAAAACTGAAGGAGGAGAAAATAATGAGGCCTGAGAAATCTCACTAAAGACTGACGAGAGATTAATAAATACTCATTGCTCATAAATGCATAAAGTACACAGAAAAGCGCTTATACCCAGGATAGAGGTAGAGGAGAAAAATCAAGATTTACCCACAGTTCAGGAGGCGAGAGAAGGTTGATAAAGAGGGAAAGGAGTAGGTTGGAAGGAAGTACAGGCAAAAGAGCACAGAGGAAAACAGGACTTAGTAGAACCAAAAAATAGCATACTGGTCACGAGGTGAAGCTAAAAAAGCCAAAAATCGCCCCTGGCTGGCACACAGCTACATGAGTGAAAACGAACAGTAAAATGCCAAATCTTTTTTGCCAGTAAAATAACAGAATATCATGAACTTATGCAAGACAAGCAAACATGATTGGCTTCCAAGAACAAAAACAAAGAATCCTGCAGAATACTGTACACGGCATACATTAAACCCGCACAAGAACATGCAATGCTATCATGAAACATAAAACTATTAAAGATATATATATATATATATATATATATATATATATATATATATATATATATATATATATATATATATATATATATATATATATATATATATATATATTGAGATATGTACCAGAGATACAAGGAATGAGCTATGCGGGTATGCTACGATAACTAATAATGACTGGGAGAAGGTTAAGAGTCAATGTGACCAAAACGTGGAAGATACTGATGGAAATAGATGAAATAGATTAAATAGATACACAGTCTTTTCCCAGATTAAGGACCACATAACGGACGATGGGGCACTGTTGGTATTTGGAAACATAAATAATTCTGAGAAATGTTAGAAAATATTCGCATGAATTGCGAAAGGAAAATAAGTGAAATAAAATGAAGCCAGAGGTGATAGAAGCTAACAGCACTCAAGGCTTCAGGAACAAATATGACCGGAACTTCGTGAGGTGCAAATGCAGCACTTGCGATAACTATGAGGCGGGGCTCTAGAACTAAATCTCGCTCCCCGTAGACGCAAGCAGGTAAGCACACAAGCTGGCCAGGCTACTGTCGCTAGAACCGTACTTTTATTCTATGTCCCTGCAGAGGAAATTATTTGAATAAATAACTAAAACGTCGTGTCCTCCTTTGCAATTTGGTTCATTCGTCCATCCAAGGCTCATGAAAGGATCAGAACGCGATTCATAAAAACGAAGACGACATATGGATGGAGAGAGAGAGAGATAGGGAGATAGATAGAGAGAGAGAGAAAGAGAGAGAGAGAGAGAGAGAGAGAGAGAGAGAGAGAGAGAGAGAGAGAGAGAGAGAGAGAGAGAGAGAGAGAGAGAGAGAGAGGGAGAGGCTGAGGCGGAAAGGGGGCTAGGCCGGTGCCTGGGTCAGAGGACAGTAATGGAAAAGGAGGAGAATGAGAGTAGTGTTAAAGAGAGATGTGGGAAAAGATGGAGAGGAAGGTGGGCTCCGGCGATGATTATTTTTGAAGGGAGGAGAGTGACGAGAGGGGCAGGAGGGAGAAATAGAGGGAGGGTGATATTTGTTTACGGGGGTGTGACTGTAAATGAGGGGGATAAAGAGGGAGTGAGAAGACCACAGATAAGAAGCAGAAAGGGGAAGAAAGCAGGAGGAAGAAGAGTGGAGAGAGAGTATGGTTATTTGTGGGAGAGAAAGTAGGTAGATGATTGAAGGAATAAGAGTGGGGGAGAAGGGGGAAAGGAGTGATGTAGGAGAAAGGGTATAAAAGAGAAAACAAGGCAGATAGAGAAGTGATTGTGTTATTTATGATGCAGTGCAAAAAATGTATCTTATTCCTAACAAATACAACCAATAAGCTGTAGGATATCGTGATGATGTAGGATAACAGCTCTTTTAGAGAGAGAGAGAGAGAGAGAGAGAGAGAGAGAGAGAGAGAGAGAGAGAGAGAGAGAGAGAGAGAGAGAGAGAGAGAGAGAGAGAGAGAGCACGATGACACTTCGACAAGGCCGGAGTGACCTTGATATGGCTATTTATAGAGGGTTCAACGTCAGTGTGTGCGTGTGTGTGTGTGTGTGTGTGTGTGTGTGTGTGTGTGTGTGTGTGTGTGTGCGCGTGTGTGTGTGCGCGTGTGTGTGTATTTACTATTTGTATCTGCAGAATCGAGCTATTAGCTCTTGTACCCCGCCTTTCTAACCAATTTATTTTTTCTCTAATATGTCTACTGCATCACACATATACCAAAGAAGCAGCTGTCTAACTCCCAGGCACCTATTTACTGCTAGGTAAACAGGGGCATCAGGTTGAAAGCAGCTCTGCCCATTTATTTCTGCCTCTGCTGGGGAACTTCGACCCCAGAGTGCTCTCCACTCAGCCGCCGTGTGTGTGTGTGTGTGTGTGTGTGTGTGTGTGTGTGTGTGTGTTTGAACCTCTGCGTAACACGTTACAAGTAATAAGACAAACATGCTCTTAAGATAGTATCAAGATAGTGTTCAAACACACTGACAGAACAGTAAACATATTTGGGGGAATAAACACACACCGAGGGAGTGAGTTGTATTTATGTTGGCATGTTGAATATAGTTTTCATGAATTCATTAGCATCATTATTAGTCTTATTATTTTTAGTCCATCAATTTGGCCTCGCTTCTTGCAGGTCGGTGTTCGATCCCCGATGGTCCAAGTTGTTATATATTGTTTCTTCAACCCTGTCCTTACATCTCATCTCCTGTGATGTCTCGTATCCCTTCCATGTGCAAGTGAAGTCTTACTGGCTTAGAGCTTTCTCCTGATTATTATGAGCTTTCTACTCTATTAATAATAATATTTAAATTATTATACTTATTATTATTGATATTAATAGTATTGCAGTCTATCAATTCGTTCCTGAACGATATCTTAAGAATACAACTTGATGTCGATTTTAACCTTCTTGAGCGCTCATTTCTGTTGGATGTCGCAACATAGATCAAGTGGAACTCGACACAAAATGTAGTATCCATTGAGAGCTGTACCACTGTACTTATTGTATATAAACTCAGAGTTTACTTTTTATCCTGGATTATGTATACCAGTTATTTGGTCAGTAAATTGTTGTTGTGGCGTTAATAACCCTCTCCAGAATGAGAGGTCTTAAGTCCAACACCAAACCAAACATCTCCACTTCCTGGTCTCTGATGTAACGAGGAGTCTCAGATGAAACTCACACTCCCAGGATGATATTTGTTATTGGGATGTGTGGCGGGTCTATATCTGAACAATGCTCTCGCTAGATGGACATTCATTATTAATTATAGTATACCTGTTGATGCTGATAAAATATAAATTGGAAGTAAATACTATTTACATATGATCATATATATTTGGGATTATGAACATAATAGATGAGTACAGTATATGAAACAGTACATATCCATTTGTGCTGTATAGTTAATGATCACATAAATAATTTGTCTAGAGATTCGTTTAAGATCGTTGTTTATAGTACCGAAATCATTATTAATGGTCATAAATAGGTTTACCAATTTATAATTATTTAGTTTACATATAAATTTATATATCATGAGTTTTGACAATGGTTATAGAAGTTAATGTAAATATTGATGCTGTCTCTCAGTGGTTTGATTACTAGTATGAAATATAATAGTAATACGTAATCATTCCAAAGACAATTAGTAAGGAATGTGGGTAATACTGAAATGATATTTAAAATTTAACTTGAAAAAAATAATAGTGTGAAAAAGTATAAATTCTCAAATCAATAATCGTTTAAACAATAATATTTTGTAGTTCTCTTCTCTATATATTCCTTTGGTTTTATTACATTTCTAATACTACTATTACTAATAATAGTAAAATTTTGCGCTCCAAGTCTTAGTCTATGTAATTTTCAATGGAAAATTTGGAATTAATCAAATTTTTTATTAGTCGAATGAGGAATTATAGAGAAAAAAAAACATCAGGATCAGTTTATAAAAAATGTCTGAATTATGTATTTTACCAAAAAAACTTTTTTTTAATTAGTGATATATATAAAAAAACAGATTCATGAAACACTATATTTGTAAAACAGATTTTTTTATAAATGGGCCTGATAGCTGAATGGACAGCGCTTCAGATTCGTAGTCCTGAGGTTCCGGGTTCGATCCCCGGTGGAGAAGGAAACAAATGAGCAAAGTTTCTTTCACCCTGATGCGCCTGTTGACCTAGCAGTAAATAGGTACCTGAGAGTTAGACAGCTGCTACGGGCTGTTTCCTGGAGGACGTTTAACAAAAAGGAGACCTGGTCAAGGACCGGGCCGCGGCGACGCTAAGCCCCGAAATCATCTCAAGATACCCTCAAGAGGGTGATACAAGTTTTGAAATATCTTTGTACGAAGGGAATTTATCATTTATTACCATTCCTATTATTATTTTTATTATTATCTATTCCTCTTCTTATTATTGTCATTATTATTGTTAATATTATTATTGTGGGAGAGAGGAGGAAAGGAGGGTAGGGAGAAAGGGAAGGAAGAATATTAAAGAGGAAAATAGGGAGAGAGAAAGGGAGGGCGAAATAACACTGGGAGAAGTATACTGGTATTATATAGTAAAGCATATTTTCATATATTCTGTGAATGAAGGTAAGAAAATGTACTTCCTTTATGCCTTATAACTTATTGTAAATAATAACATATATTGTTATTATTTTATATTTTGTTTCTAAAGTAAAAATTATTTTAAAATTATTATTTTGTTTTACTACTATTTTTATTGTATTTCTTTTTTTAATATTTTCATCATTATTATTTTTAAGAAAAGAAAAAGTACTCTAATAATAATCCTACTACTATTGAGGATGCAAAGAATAGTTATCATTTTTTTATTAATTTTGTATTTAACTATTATTATTATAATTATTATTATTTTATCACAAATTTTATTAGTATTAATTGTATATTATTTTTATTATTAAGGAAAGTAACAGTAATATACTAATAATAATAATAATAATAACAGCAATCCCCCTATATTATTTGCTGTTATCTAACTGTACTGAAAAGATGCAGGTCTAGCTTGCAACATCCACAGTAAATTGCAACGACTTGCTTTATAACGAATGACTAGTGGGTACGGTACAAAATATGGGTAGGTGTATGGAGCGCTTAGCTGTCTGGGTTCGAACCCTTCTCGGGAGGAGTTTTCTGATGTATAACTTGGACACACACACACACACACACACACACAAACACACACACACACACACACACACACACACACACACACACACACACACACACACACGCACACACACACACACACACACACACACACACACACATATATATATATATATATATATATATATATATATATATATATATATATATATATATATATATATATATTTATATACTTAAAACCTAATAGCTTAATAACAGCTCTATAACTATTACTATTGCTATTATTATAATTTGAAATTTAAATTTTAGTCATTCTAGTAGTGCTCTTTTATTTTGTAGGTTAAGTTAGCTATAACATAATAATGTTCGTATTTACTTAGTAATTTGTTCGTCGATTGTATCCAATACTTTGTATAAATAAGGTGATATTACTTTTTAAACATCACTACACGAATGACTCCTCCTGATTTTCTCAATTATTATTATTATCACTATGTAATGTAGATGCCTGCACCATACCAACTCATATTCAGTTCAAGCTTTATCAGGACAGCTGGAAAATAATAGATTAGTGAGCATAAAGTTCTTGTCTATGTTTTACACAGCAAAGCCTCGGTTGTAACACTTCTCGGTGACTTGGCAAGTAGAGAGTATTGCTCTAGAGTGCCCAAAACCTGTTGACTACTGGAGCCGCACTTGCGCGCTGAGAGAGCTTGTGTCGGGGTCTGTGGCGTCGACGATGGTGGGCACTTAGTAGCCAGCGAGGGAATGACTGGGAGTAACTCCTCTCTCCCCCAATAGATGGCGTGCTGATGCACTTTTGGGAAGGGTGGAACTGTTAGTCTCACCCTCCTCTTACTCCCCCTCCTCGCCCCTCGTCCCACCCTACCCCCAATGTGACCCCTCCCGCCCGACCATCCCACCGGCGGTTGTCGAAGGGTGGGATAGGCGCTCGAGGGTGGGAGGGGAGACACGTCGCAGTTAGAGACTGGAGAAGGACGAGAGGTGGGGTTGAAGAGGTCTGGTGGTGGCGGGTATGTTAGAGGCGAGGGAGTTTTGGTTGTGGGAGATAAGCATGAATATTGGAGGTGTTGGCTGTGTGGAGGAATATTGGAGGTGTTGGCTGTGTGGAGGGAATATTGGAGGTATTGGCTGTTTTGGGGTGCATAAAATGAATAGTTGTGTTGGGTGAGATGGAGATACATAAATGGCGTGGGCGATATTTTACTCACCTAGATGTGAGTAAAATGAGTTTTGTTTCATTGTATTTTTTATTAAAGTTACTGCCTCCACAATGTCATCTTGTAGCATCAACCCGTGGTCAATAATTCAGCCGCATCTCATTTAGAACATTGCTTCTGAGACCAATTTTTAACTGTTCCTCCGTATCTTTTACCCCATGTTTTCCATGTTTATATCTCATCCCATGTTTCGTCAATACACTAACATAGTGAGGTGGCGTCCTCTCAGCAATTTATTGAAGCGTAATTGAATTCCCCTTTCTAAACTCTTGACCGCGTTTTAAAACTCGGTCAAGAGCCTTGTGGCGTATCTTAAGACCCTTTCTTGTTTCAAGAGGGGTGGTTTTCCATTTGGTGTATCTTTCCATGTTATTCATGCGCTATTGCACGGTTAAACCGAAGAGTAGCTCACTTGATTGTTGCACGCCAGCCCTTGTGTCTTCTGTATGACACGCTGAGTTGACCAATAGGAGGGAAGAAGAGGGAGAGAGTGGTCACGAGATAAACGACCTCGATTTTCAGCTGTAAGTCCAGGGTTCGAATCCCAGCTAGAGCAGCAACAAACTAGCAGCATTTGAACAAATCCACAAGGGCCGTGACGAGGGTTCGAACCTACGTCCGAGAGGATCCCAGACGCTGCCTTAATCGACTGAGCTAATACATGGTTAAAAGAATTGCAACCGGGAAATCAAAAAATTTCATAAATTATAAGCAAATGTCGTAGCTCAGTTGATTAAGGCGGCGTCTGGGATCCTCTCGGACATAGGTTCGAGCCCTCGTCACGGCCCTTGTGGATTTGTTCCTTTGATGCATCACGCTATTGTGATTTCAGTGTGTAGTAGCATTTCCTGTCACTTCATGCCTCTCTTCACCTAGTAGTAAATCGGTAAATTGGAGTTAGACTATTTCTGGGGGCCTGATCCTAGGGATGGCCAGATGTTGGCGTAGTAGTTAGATATACATAAACATACACACAACACCGTACACAGTGACACCCGGGAACATATGATACACACACACTCGCTCTGAGCCAAAAGCCCGGGAAGGATTTACTTTGAACAAATCCATAAGAGTTTGCCCATGTTCCCCCAGCAGTAATTGAGAACCTGGGAGTAAAGCCGATATGCGGGTTGTGTTCCAAGGAAAACTAATAGGGTAAGGCTTATCAAAAGCTATAGGAAGAGTAAGCTCTCGGCCAGCTAACAGGAGTCAAAAGGCGTCTTCTTTGACCCCACCTGTGTACGAAATAGGAGAAAGAGAAAGAGGCATACATGCCAACATACAGACAGGCTGTATATAAACATACACAGAGAACAGACGAAGGAACAAGAAGTGAAAAAAACAAAAGAGGGAGAGCAAGAGATAATAAAGATGAGAATTAGACTCTGGGATAAGCACTTAGCACCTCAGTTAGAGAAACCCAAGCCAGCATAGCAGAGCATGTGAAGACTAGTGGGGTAATTCAAGCCTTCTACAATAAGAGTGGAATTCACTTGGGTAGAATAACTGCATTTAGAAAGAGTGAGGGAGGGAAGGAGTTGGGGTACGGTAGAGTGAATAGGAATTATAGGAAGGAAAGGGGGGGAGGGGAGGGATAAGCATGAATAGGAAGAAAAGGGGGGTGGGGTATGGTGAATAGGAGGCAGAGAAGGATTTAGAGTGAATAAAAGGGGGAAAAGGAAGGAGTGGGGTAGGTTAGCGTGAATAGGTGATAGAGAAGAAGGGAGAGGAGGGTGGGTTAGGATGAATAGGCGAGAGAGGAGGGTACGTTAGGATGACTAGTAAAGAGAGGATGATAGGGAGAGAGGGGGTGAATAGGTGGTAGAGAAGTAGAGAAAGAGGAAGAGAGGGGTGGGTAAAAATGAACAGGCGAGAGAGAGGAGTAGGTTAGCGTAAAAAGGAGAGAGAGAAAGAGGAGAGGTGAGGCACAACACTGAGATCCAGAGAGAGCAGACGGCCCATTAGGGTAATAAGAAAAGAGGGAGTGGGAGAGTGAGGGGGGTGAGGAAAGGCGCTACAAAAACGTGCAATAAAATGTGAGACACGAAAGAGAAGGAGAAAGGAAAGGCTGATAAAATGTGGTTATTGAGGTAGAGTGTGTGGTAGATGAAGTAGATGAGAGATGAATCAAAGAAGTGGAATTGGGAGAGGTAAGTAGGAGTTAGGAAGAGACAAAGGTACAGGAACTAAGAGGAAGTTAAAACTCTAGAAAGTAGTGAGGGTTGGTTTAATGGAAAAGAATGCGAGGAAGAGGGATAGAAGAAAAGTGAGGGAGGGTTGGATTGGAAAGGGCTGAGGGTGAGCGTTGGTGGGTGGGAGGAGAGAGATGTGAGGGTAGATGGGAAGAGAGAGATGTGAGGGTGAGTTGAATGGAAACGGATAGAGGGTAGATTGGGAGAGGGATAACGATGGGTGGGATACGAGGTGATTGATGGTGGGTTGGTTGGAAAAAGACTGCACAGGTGGGATGGAAAAGAGTGAGATTAGGTGAAATGAGAGACGGGGTGATTGATGATTGAGGGTAGGTGGGATGGGAGAGATGTAATGGTTTGTGACATGCAATGGAAGTAAAGGAGGTTGCAAAGGAAAAGGGACAAAAAAGGGCTCGAAAATACTATTAATCCATTAATCCTATTTTACCCAGAACCAAGACAAAAATGAGCCTCTATTCCAATAAATGGGGGAACAGATCCTTGGTCTCTAATTGCTTAAAAATTAACTTCAAATCTAACATGGCGAAACTGCTTGCGAATATAATATAAAAATCGAATTCATAACCCCCTAAACAACAAAATAACAACTAACGTAGATGCATAATTATCTTATAAAATTTACTTACAATCAACTCATCTGTCTTCACAAACAACATAATGGCAAAAGCTTAACTATATACCGTGACCACAGCAAGGGCTTTTGCATTACCACACAAGAGGTTGATGAGGAAAGCTGAAACGTCAGGCATGGAAGGGATATACAACATTGGATCAGGTCATCTTTGAGTGGAGAAAGGAGAAGTTATATAAAATTGTGGTCAAGTTTAGGTGGGAAAAACAGTCACAAATTGAGTGCTGGCCCAGAGTGCTTTTTTAGGACTTTTATTATTTGTAAAATATAAAGAGAGGAATAAAGCAAATATGGATGGAATTACGAAGATGGGACGAAGGAAGGAGGATGAAATGAAGGGAAAAAGAAAGAAATTATGAAAGTCAAAATCAAATGGTTTAGTTAACTTAGGGGCAGTAAGACATCTTAATAAACACATTGGGAAAGGAAAGAAGACAGTGAGAAAAGGATTAAAGGAAGGATATACGATGGGAGGAAGATAGGTAGGAGGGGGCGAAGGAAGAGAGAAAGGGGGATTGAGGAAGGGATGAAAGAAGAGAGTAGTGAGGGAGGTAGGGAGGAGAGGATGGAAGAAGGAGGGGAAATATTGGGGGGAGAGAGAAAGAGAGGGAGGAAGGGGAGGGAGGAGAGGATGGAAGAAGGAGGGGAAATATTGGGGGGAGAGAGAAAGAGCGGGAGGCAGGGGAGGGAGAGAGGGGTAAAAGAAAAGGGAGAGCGTCTTGATATTACTGGAAGAAGATTGGAACAAGTTTCATCGAGCGAACGCTTCTTTCAGATCTGTTCTGAGGGGAGAGGAAGGTCTAGATGAGGAGAGAGGGAAGTGAGACAAGAGACCGAGGGGAGTGAGAGATGATAGATTATGGGAGAGAGAGAGAGAGAGAGAGAGAGAGAGAGAGAGAGAGAGAGAGAGAGAGAGAGAGAGAGAGAGAGAGAGAGAGAGAGAGAGAGAGAGAGAGAGAGAGACAGAGACAGAGAGAGTAGGTGAGGTGAGAAACTGAGGGGGACAGGGGAAATAAGATGAGAGAGTGAGGTATGACATATCGAGATGGAGGAGTATAATTAATACATGTTGGAAAGAAGGGAATTAAAAGATTACATTAGACAAAGACGCTAGAGAGGAAGAGGAGCAACGGGAGAATGAAAATGGAGAAAGAGGAGGAATAAGGAGGGTTATGAGTGGCACAGAGGGGGAGACGGAGAGTACTCCACCGCTGTCCCATCAACAATCCACACTTTCGTTCCCTTCACGTCCCTTCCCTCCTGCTTCTACGCTCTTCCTGAAGTTCGTAGAGCTAGCACTCTATGCGAAGACGAACGAGTGAATGTAGGGGTATCTACAGTCACATTCGTACCTTGTGCTCTGTTGAATGGCGTGTGAATGTTGGTTCTTCTACACTTAATGCTCTGAGGAGAGGCGTGAGTGTATGTAGGTAAAGAACTCGTGCTTTGGGATGACTCGAAAATAATTCTTGGACTGCTTTATTAATGGTTTAAATGTCGGGTTTGTTCTGTAGTAATAATAACTGAAGGTGGTGGCAGAGTTCAGTTTGTGATGTTCAGGTGTTCGTCAGAGAATATACATTGCGTAATACATGAATAATTCCTTCCTTTAGAACCATATAACTTACATAGATGCTAAGAGGAGCAACACAGAACAGTACAAAGATATATCTCATTTTCCTCATTTTCCTGGACGTTGTTCTGTGCCTTGGACGTTGTGGCACTTCAATTAATTTTTCATCCCAATGTGCTTCGTAAGTTATGTTCTTCTTCGATACTGGCGCTAGTTGGCAACCGGTCAGTGAGGCTATCCCAGGGGGCTGAGGAGAGGGTGGGTAGTGGAAGTGGTATTAATCATATTGGCTTGAGTCTTGAGTTTTCAAGGTGCAAGGGGACGTCAAAGGTAGCCAGCTCGCGTGAAGAGAGTTGGCAGCCAGACTCGTAGAGTACAGGAGCAGAAGGCTCCTGGTAGAGACTATTTGAACAAAGCGTTATCTTAAGTGTTCATTTCAGGTGGTGGGTCAGGGTCCCTTTAGTAAACAAAGATAGCAATAAGGACACACCTTTCGGGAAGCAAGCACATGAGCCACTCCCCTATCTGTATCTGTGGCTATTTACGTTTAAACATCTCAGGCATGATGGCGAGAGAGAGGGGAGGCTGGTTCAAGCCTTGGCTATATGCTAACTTTCCCTTTTTATTCTGAAGCAATGTCTAAACATTTCATAGTCTTTTTGGATATTAGGATATCTCTACTACCACAAAAAACTTACCAAAGGTGGTAGACGAAGCTTAGAAGAATTTAGTGTTGACTCCAGTTGGATTTTAAACACCTTATCACTAGGTTTCGAGTAAATCAAGATCTCGAGGACTGAATGTGACTAACTTTGACCAGAGATGGAGACTGACCATTTAGATTATTATCATTACCATATTTAGGTACATGGACGTTTATTGGGCGACCCTAAACAATATGAATGATCAGAGAGTTTGTGTCAAGAGCTGGCTACGTCATACTAAAATCACTCTTCTTAGTGAATGGTTTGTCATTCAGTGGGGTTTTGTGATCAATAGCCTGCATTGACACATTTTGGATTCATTATGAAAATATCTCCAGTTAAGCGAGAGTTGAGCCGGCATGTGCGCAGCTCCAAGTACCTCATACAGGCACGTATAAAGGGTATGACGAGTGGGCATTCAGTACTGAGTTTAATGTAGTTACGTTATGTCACGCCTCGATTCCTCCTCGTAGAAGTTACTCAAGAAAAGAGAACTCAGGATTTTGTAGTTTTAGCTCACTCGTGTTGAAACTTTGTGGATTCAGCTTCGAGCATTTAAGGTTCTCTTGAAAATCAAACTTAGAATAAGTTTCCTATTTAGCTATAATTGTTAAAATTGTTAGAAGGAACCTTTGGTTTTTATTATCATGTTTCGTGCTGTAAAACATTATTATTATTATAATAACACAGACAAATCACATTAACGTGATATATCAAAGAACAAATCCATATGAGCCTTGATGAGGATTCGAACCCTTGCAATGAGTGCGTGTGGGAACCATGACCACGTCGTGGTACAGTTGACTAGAGCGTATCTGGGAACACTCACCACATAAGTTCGAACCCTCATCATGGCTCCTGTGGATTTGTTCTTTTATTATTATTATTATTATTATTATTATTATTATTATTATTATTATTATTATTATTATTATTATTATTATTATTATTATTAATATTATTATTATTATTATTATTATTATTATTATTAATATTATTATTATTATTATTATTATTATTATTATTATTATTAAAATAGGCTAAAGAACGAAGGAAATCGCTTACATTTACTGTTTAATGAAATATTTTTATCCGACAATTTTATGAGCAAACTGGTGATTGGGAATGAGGAGGGGAGGGTGATTAGAGAGAGGGAGAGAGAGAGAGAGAGAGAGAGAGAGAGAGAGAGAGAGAGAGAGAGAGAGAGAGAGAGAGAGAGAGAGAGAGAGAGAGATAACATATAAGATAAGAGAGAGAGAGAGAGATAACATATAAGATAAGAGATACAAGATAAGAGATAAAAGAGATAAGGGTACAAAGTGTACCAGGTGGTACCATTATACGAGGCAGCGGTGGAACAAAAGTTAACCGCAGCTAACACAGCTGCTGGCAAGACAACCACCGCTACACGGAACATCAGCTTGACACGATAGCCAACAATCACCTGTGTGAGTTTATGGCCTTGCATGAGTCTAGCAGGTGAACCCTTAATTCTCCTCTTCAACTCCCCTCATCCTTTCCCATCTCATTCCGCCTCACCGTTTTTCATCCATTTATATCTACTTTCTTCACTTTTACTTCTCCTTACTAGCCCAATATCCCAAATGTTACATCACACATCTTCCCCTCTTTTCCACCCATCTCTCCTTTTACATGCTCTATTGGCTCCCATCCCAATTCATCCTTATCCCTTCCACCCCCATACCTCCCAAGCACGTCCCCTTCTTTCATCTTATGCAACCCACAGTCCCCTTACCTTCTCCCCTCTCAAACACCCTCCCTCATATAAGCACAACTGCGGAACCAAAGTGGGTGGGACCAAAGAGCCAAAGCTCAACCCCCACAAGCACAAATAGGTAGGTACAACAACGGACGCAAGCGCTCACGCACGCAGGTACAAAAGCTCAAACACAGACCTGTCTTTTGAGGCCCATATCAAGAGGATAACATCAGCGGTATATGCCAGGCTGGCCAACATAAGAACAGCCTTTAGAAACTTGTGTAAGGAATCATTCAGAATTTTGTATACCAGATATGTCAGACCAATCCGGGAGTATGCAGCTCCAGCATGGAGTCCATATCTAGTCAAGCATAAAACTAAACTGGAAAAAGTTGAAAGGTTTGCCACCAGACTAGTACCCGAACTGAGGAGTATGGGCTACGAGGAGAGACTATGGGAATAAAACCTCACGATGCTGGAAGACAGAAGAGTTAGAGTGGCCCTGATTACCACATATAAGATTCTCAAAGGAATTAATAGGGTAGATAAAGGCAGACTATTTAACACAAGGGGCATATGCACTGGATGATACAGGTGGAAACTGAGTGCCCAAATGATCCATAACGACATTATAAAGAACTTTTTTAGTGTCAGAGTAGTTAATAAATGGAATGCATTAAGAAGTGATGTTGTGGAGGCAGACTCCATACACAGTTTTAAGAGTGGATATGATAGAGCGCAATAGGCTCAGGAACCTTTACACCTGTTGATTGATGGTTCAGAGGCGGGACCAAAGAGCCGAAGCTCAGCCCCGCAAGCACAACTAAGCGAGTACACACACAGGGTTAATCTTCAATAAGATTGAAGCACAAATGAGATATTTACTAACAGACGGACTAAAAACACTTCTCTGTGGTA
The DNA here is from genome assembly GCF_040958095.1 of Procambarus clarkii. NCBI lineage: Eukaryota > Metazoa > Arthropoda > Malacostraca > Decapoda > Cambaridae > Procambarus > Procambarus clarkii. Next base: position 3,142,862 of record NC_091156.1, read on the forward strand.
TACTGTTGCTAACTGAAAGGTTTTCAAACTCTTCCTTTGAACTACTACATCAGATTTTGATTTTCATGGAAGTTAACAAGGAGCTGTATATAACACCGAGAGTTTTAGTGAATGTTGTTATGCCAGAAGACTATGCTTTATCACTAGATTCATTCAATGACTGAAATATCATGGTATAGTGAAACTCTATTGGCAGTTGAACATAAAGAAATTATGACCAAATCGGCTTTCTTTTGTACATCTCACACCTTGAGACTCTTACTTGTGATTGACACCTGTGGCAGTGGTCTATAGTTGCTAGCCACTGAATGAATCATTCCCTTCTGAAATGGAACGTTATTTGGAGCCTTCCACTGAATATTTATATATCATATACTAGGCAGAGCTGTCAGAGGCTGGTCCAAACAATTAACAATATCGGGTTGACCTACTCTGAGCCCATCACATTTTCTGCGTCTACTAATTTAAGGAGGTGATACTCCTAATCCCATTTCTTATAACTTTCACAACAACTTTGACCAAAGCTGTTACGTTACGGAGGAGGGGTAAAGGAAGGGGATGGGGGCAGTTGTTTATTGAGAACTGAAGCAAGTATAATCAGCTGGGGTTTCAGAAAGGGTAGTGATGTAGCCTCAAAGTTAATATGATTTAGGGGTTGGTCTAAATGCTGACCAACCATTGATGCTGACCAATAAGGGGATGTTTTGTGTAGATGCTGGTTGTAGAGTTGTGTTGTTATGAGGTGTAGTGGTTGATTGTAAATGTGTATGGTTGTGGAGTGAAGGTGTTGGTTATTAGGGCATATGGTTATGGGGTGTAGCGATTAGTTGCAGGGGTGTGTGGTTGTGGGAAGCAGCGTCATGTTGCAGAGGTGTGCTGTTGTAGAGTGTAGTAACTAGTTGTAGGGGTGTCGTTATGGATGAATGTGAGGGTTGTGGGACGTAGTGGCTGGTTGGAGGGGGTATGTTTGTAGGGGAGGGAGGATATAGCAGCTGATTGAAGGGTTGAGGTTGTGGGGAGATGAGGTGGCGGCGGTTGTGTAGAGATGAGCCGCAGCACATCGTAGCGTGCGCAGCGGCGGCAGCATCAATGAGAGTGCAGCTGGAGGCGAGATAAGAGCCTCAGTACGCTACTGTATCACGAACCTGACGGGTCTCGTGGAGCCCAGCTGACTCCGGATTACTCAACCATCAATTGATTCGAAGTATTTCAACCTATACAAACACGAAAATCTTAGTAACAATAATATACATTTCAAAAATGTGCGACGGTGTGCTATCTTCTCTCCAAAGATGCTTCATCCCTTGCACCACACTAGTTTTACCGATCTCTAATAGGCCTTTGCTAAGCTCTATCTGATGCTCTGATACGACAACATGGTCAGAATGTACATTTTTAATTTTCCCAAACAAATACTAGGACGACGAGGAGGGAGTAATCCTTACATTCCTCCTATGCAGACATGGAGGGTGCCATTATTTCCCCTTGTACAGGTAAATATACGGAGGAGGGTCCAAGAGTGCTGCCTGTAGAGACGAAAGAGACTCCTAATGGACCTCATTCGATAGAAGGTTTACCTTATGTGCTTGTGGGTAGGGGAATCTTGAAGAAAAGTACAATTATGATCCTATTTGCTTTTTGATAGGTTGAAAAAGGGGCCCCCTGTTGCCAACCCTTATGGGGGTTCTCAGCTATGAGAGTGAATGGTAGGGAAGAGAGGAGGTAAAGTAGGAGAGATGACTGGAGAAGATGGGAGGGTTGGGGAGGGAAGATAAGTAGATAGGAGGAGGAAGACAGTAAATTTAAGTCACAATAATAATATGATTTACATATATCTTGTTTTATGTCTGTCACTGCCTGTAAGTTCGTCTGTAAACTTGTCAGTTTTTCCAGCTTATCTGACTTGTTATTATTTTATCTATTTATATTTATCTCATCTTTCTCTGTTCATCAATTTTTATTATTTATTCGGCGTTCTCTCCGTCTTTTTATCCATTTTTCCGTTTTATCTGCTTATCCTGTTTATTTCATCAATGTGTTTGTTCATTAATATTTCTATTTATTTATCTCATCCATACGCATTCGTTCATCGATTCAAATACTGAAAAATACATTCATATTATATTCGTTCATTCATCTATCTATTTTTAATTTATTCATTCATCTGTCAATTCTATACATTTACTTTTCTACTTATATCTCCATTTGATCAACTCATTCATACAGTGGTCCCTTCACTTATAACTTCCACCATTTGACTCATTAATTGCTAAATTCATTCATGCATTCACAATCCACCAATTCAACAATGAGTCTACTCATTCATTCATCGACTTAACTATACATTTACCATCAGTCCATTGACTCATCTATCCCTCTATTGACTCACCCTCTAATGAATTCACCCATCCATCTATGTATCCACTAATTCACTCATCAATCCACCCATTCATTTATCCTTCAATTCATCCATCAAGCCACCTTGAAAAATGTCTTCCGCTTTATATTTCGTTTCGTTCTGATCAGAGGAAACAGTCCCTTGACGTGTTGCACTACAGATAAGGAGTTTAACCTTATTATCTGTCTGCCTGCTCAGGAGTCTAAGCGAAGCCGGAGACGCTGCTGATCTCACTCGATGATGCCAGAGCATTTATCCTGATTAGAAGACAAAGATCTAATACAACTTTGATGGGAGTTGGGGGAGGTAGGTGTGTGTTGGGGGTAGGGAGGGGAAGGAGAGAGGTGATGGAGGAGGGAAAAGAGGGGGAAATTATGTGCGGGATAGTGAGACGATGGAAAGGGGGAAGAGAGGGGAGACGGGGATAGGAATAGGGCGGCTAAGGAGGGGTTGTTTGTGAAGTGAATGGTTTTGTACTGAGAGGGGTGGGGGGAAGCAAGGGGTTGAGTGTGTTGGGGAGTTATTTGTGGGCGCTGGGGGAAGAGTGTTACGTGTGTAGGGATGAGGGTGTAGTATGGTGTATACACGCTCGCGTGCGTGCGTGTGTGCAGTGGAGGAGCTTTTGGATTGCGAGTTTAGGGGAAGGGGAGAGATGTGCTTGCGACAGTTGCTGAATATGAGTTTGTGGCTACATATTTTGTGGCACACATCTTTTGTGTGCATATGTATAGAACATCTGTCTTGTACAGAGGTGTCACGCTACTTTTTTTGCTACTCTGAGCCTCAGTACTCCATACATTAAGAATGACATAATTCATCATTCACAATACTCCTTAAGAATGTCATAATTCATCATTCACAATACTCCTTAAGAATGACATAGTTCATCATTCACAATACTCCTTAAGAATGGCATAATTCACTATTCAAAATACTTCTTAAGGATGGGAGAAACACCAGCCACTGAAACAGACAAAGCAGGAAATTTAACATTTTTATTTTTGCAATTACCTTTAAGAATAGTTACCGTGTAATGATTGTAATTCATTATCTCAAAACAGTAGTCCTATGATGGTGTTAGTTACTTGGCGTAAACAAAAATAAATTTATCTTATACTTTCCGACCTGATTCCTTTGATATATCGGCAACTGTAATAATTAATAACATATTAGAGTACAAATGAAAATAGAGAAAACAGATTGAAAATGTTTCTACTTGAAATTCTAACCTCCTAGTCATTATGTGTGCTGTCTAGATACAACTGAATTTTAACTTTCCGTCAATTTATCACGATATGTCCTCTTGTCTCAGGACAGTAATTGGTTCTCTCCCAGAATGCCTTTACGAGTATCACGAAGTTGTAGAAAGGCAGGAGGAAAAATACGGACTTGTAATCCATCAGGCTCATTGGCATTTCTGATTTGGGAAGTTTTCTCAGTATAGCTTGGCGTTATAGGGCCCCTGGCTGTTCCAGGAGCGAGGAGCCACCCTCTGGCAGCAGGTAATAAGCTGCCCAGACATAAACAAACATTCAAGTTACATCCTGGGAGCTTGAAGTTCTGGCCGGAGGTGTCAGCCTCGTCCCTCACCCTTACCCGGCCGTCTGAATATCTCTGTACATTATCGTTAATAAGCTCTGTCAACCTCGTTTTCTTGATTATTAGTTTTTTCGGCTGAGATCATTAGCCGTTTCTTTCATTGCATCCTTTTTCCTCTTTCCCTTCTCCCATTCTCCCTCTTCTCATTCGTGTCTTTCTTCACTCTTTCTCCCTCTCGTCCTACTCTCCAACCCCCCCCCCCGACTTGATTACCTCCCACTACCCCTCACTCAACTTTTTCCCCTCTCTCTCTCCTTTACTCAATTACCTCTCCTCCCCGCACCTCCTCCCATCTACCCCTATCCCAGCCCTACCCCCTCTCACCCCAGCTTCCATCAGTCAGTGATTCCTAAAGAGCGGTCGTTGCTCGGGACCCGATGGTCTGAATGAGTCGAGGCAGTGTCAGTTTCTGTATATGATCTGGCCCGAGCACTTTGACCTTCTGGAGGTTAGGGAGGAATCTCTCTGTCAACTGCCTACCCAACATCCCTCTGCACTCTCCTGAAAGAGCCAAGAACCGTCTCATGGATTACGAAATACAGAGTTTTTTCGTCGTAATATAGTGCGCTGTATGAAGGGGGGTTAGGGATATACGGTGGGAGGGGGGAATATGATGGGGAGTAGGAATAGTGACACTATCCCATCAAGAGCTCCCTCTGCTGCAAGTTTGGAATCCTTTTCGGGATGGATGATAGGAGGGAAGTATTGTTGTTGGAAGATGGCGTTCCTCACCCTATGGGGATGAATACAACTACAACCACGACAACAACGATGACTACATCCACAGGCCTCGTCAAGCACAAAACTGAACTTATACAGTTGCAGAAGATTGCAACAATATTACTGACTAAGCTAAGAGGACTAAGTAAGGGAGCTCAATCTCACAACCTAGAAAAGAAAGTGAACCAAAATTAACATACAAGATGAACAAGGACGTACGAGAAAAGAGAGACAAAAAGAGAGAGAAAAGATAAAAGAGAGAAAATTTATCTCTCTCTCTTTAAAAAGAGAGAAAATAGGACAAGAAGGAATGGGAGGAAGCTGAAAATGCATTTGAGAGGAAATAAAAGAAAATTCTCATATTCTGTGTGAGTGATCAACAAGTTAAATGCACTGAAAGAAGAAGTTGTGAAAGCCACTTCCAGCTTCACCTTTAGTGCCAGATGCGAAAATTGTTGTCACTGATAAATATGGATTGTTAGGTAAAACCACCACCACCACTACCGTATGCAAACACAGAGGAACTGGAGAATACATGCTAATCGCTGTGATTCTGTGCATTAAGGCAATATATTCAAGGAGCAAACGTCACCATATTCCCCAGATTCTTTTCTCATCCTATTCCCCCATATTCTTTCTTTCCCTTTCTTTTTCCTTACCGATGACCACAGACTTTTTCGAAAGGATCCGTCATTTGCTCGCAGGCTTCGACCGAAGGTACAGAGGAAGGGAGGAACGGGGGGTGATGGCAGGCAGTGGGAATATAGAGTGGTAAATGCTGTGATTTGTATGTGTAGCTGAGCTGTCCTCCCCCTGCCTCTTCTCCACTAGGTTATGGGTTGCGCTTATTTCCTTTTCGCTAATGCAATTCCGTCATTTATCTGTAAATGTGTCTGGCGTCTACTTATGTTTTCACTTTATTATTTGCATATTTGGTTGGACCGTTGCCTTCCCGTTTAGAGAGAAAGTCCAGGGTTCGATTCCCGGTCTGAGCCTAACCAATTGGTAGCGTTTTCTTTCATTTCATGCATTTGTTTACCTAACAGTAAATAGTACTGAAAGTTAGAAACCTACTTTGAGGTTCATCCTAGGGATAACCAGTACTTGGTCTAGTAGATATACACACACATGCACGAACACACAAACACGCATACACGCACAGGGGCCTCGCGGCTGAGTGGACAGCGCTCGGGGTCGTAGGCAGATTTTCGTTCACCTTGATGCCACAGTACACCTGATAAATAAATCAAAGTAAATAGGTACCTGGGAGTTAGACAGCTGCTACGGGCTGCTTCCTGTGTGTGTGTGTGTGTGTGTGTGTGTGTGTGTGTGCGTGTGTGTGTGTGTGTGTGTGTGTGTGTGTGTGTGTGTGTGTGTGTGTGTGCGTGTGTGTGTGTGTGTGTGTGTGTGTGTGTGTGTGTGTGTGTGTGTGTGTGTGTGTGTGTGTGTGTGTGTGTGTGTGTGCGTGTGTGTGTGTGTGTGTGTGTGTGTGTGTGTGTGTGTGTGTGTGTGTGTGTGTGTGCGTGTGTGTGTGTGTGTGTGTGTGTGTGTGTGTGTGTGTGTGTGTGTGTGTGTGTGTGTGTGTGTGTGTGTGTGCTGAGGGATGTTAGTGCTACACGGGTAACACATTTGTCCACGCTTACAGCCACTGCCAATAGCTCCTCAAACCAGTGCCAAAGATAGTAACTCTTTAATACCAAGGACACTCTATCTTCTTCCTCCTACATTCTCAAAGGCATTCTCCTTTTCTTCCTCATCACTTCCTCCTCATAATTTGTATACCTTAAAGACTCCCTTTTCCCTCCTTAGCGCCTGCATCCCTTTCTCTCCGTCCTTCTACCCTTCAACGCTCCTCTATCTTGCTCCTTCTAACCCTGATACATGTATCCAATACACTTACGAACACATACTCCAGAAGAGGAAGGGATCTATCGGTAGAAAGCGCCAAGCCACCACAACTACTCCAGAGTGGCTATCTCATAATTTTTTGTCACGATATCCAATAGTATAGTGTGCTGTACACTATGGGGTGAGTGTCATGGGGTTTGTGAGGGGGAGGACAAGGGGGTAGGAGGACAGTGAGGATAAGGGGAAATGGAAGGTTTGTGAGGGGAGACGGCAGGGCTGTGAGGGGGTAAGGGAAGGTCAACAGGTCACACATCAGCTCCGAGACAAAGATATACACATCTTGAAAGCTCAGTGGTGTGTAATGTTAACTTCTCTTGCAGATCCTGACCTGTAAATCATCCCGTCACAGCATCATTAATACACATGCCGTGTTATGGACAATATTAGATAGTGAGTGGAAATAGACGGAACGGTGGAGATTATTGTTGTAGGGTGGAGTTGGTGGTGTTAAATAGTCGGCACCGATTGTTGTCGGTGCTTAAGGGTGTCGTAGGATGGTGGTAGTGGTGGTGTTGTTGTAGGATGGTGGTAGTGGTGGTGTCGTTGTAAGATGGTAATAGTTGTATTGTTGTAGGATAGTGGTAGTGGTGATGTTGTAGAATGGCCGCAGTGATGTTGTAATTAGGAAAGTGGTAATGAAGCGTTTGTTTTAGCTTTTATCCAGTCACTTGGACAGGACGATAGAACAACGGTCTCGCTTCTTGCAGGTCTGCGTTCAATCCCCGCCCGTCACAGGGGTCGGGCACCATTCCATCCCCCGTCGTATCCCAAACTTGCAAGTCACACCTGCAACCAATCGTAGGGATATATGCCAAGAAAACACAAACACACAAACATGGGCAACACATCTACATGATAACTACAAACTTACATATACATGATAAACGCATACAAACACACACACACATCCAAGATAAACACCCAAAACACAAACTCCCCACTGCTCTTAGAAATTGTCACCCTATAAATAAACACAGAAACCACTATAAAACAAAAACACACACACACACACACCCTTCTACCAACCCACCCACACATTACCTCTATCTACACGGCCATTCCTTCTACATCTGAAACTTTACTGACCTCTCCAACTCTCACACACACTTTCCACTCTCCCCCCCCCCACCCTCTCTCTCTCCTTTTGCCCAAACTCGCCCACCCCTTCATTCTTTTTCCCAACGTCTCCCTTCCCATACATCGAGGCCAGACACAATTACCCCTGCGATCGACGGAGTGGATGTGAGAAGCACTCTTGAAAGTATTCTTTGCCTTAAGATACGTTTCTCTTTGAGAGTCTGGCGATGGACGTCTCATATCTCTCACGGGAATGATATCAGCTCGTCTAGTGACCGTCGTAGTCTTGCAAGAGGGAAGGAATAGGTAGGGGGAGATGGTGGTTATAGTGATGGAGGTGATTGTGGTAGTAATGGTGGTGTAGGTGGGGGCTGATTGGTGTTTTTTTAAGGTGGTTGTGGTGGTGTTGGTTGAAATGGGGCTGAGTGGCCCCAGGAGAGTAGATCATATGTATATACATCCACTCCCATTCATTTACTTATCCAACCATAGCTTGAAACTTTCCAGTAAGTTTGCTTCTATAATGTTACTTGACAACTTGGTAGTTGTTCCGGGAGGTTTATTGGATGGGTTAAGAATAATGTCTCACTCTCTCGATAACGTTTTTCGGCGTTTTGTTGGATTTGTTGGTAATTCTAAAATATTTGTTTGGTAATTTATGAGACGCACATTTAGACACACACACACACACACACACACACACACACACACACACCACCAAGGAGGTGGTTGGCCCTGACATTGACAACGCTGCAAGACCAAAACTCTGGGTCAGATAAACACTCATCCAGACTTTGGCAGTGGTGCCAATGCTCTCCATTTTTTGGCTCCATTTTTTTTTCTTTTGTTACTTTTCTTTTGTTTTGAAAGTAGAAAGAGTGAGCATTCTTTGATACCACATATGCGTGACAATGTTTTCCTTCTAGCTCCTTGTTTGGGATTGATTTTGGATGCTAATTGTACGGTTCGTCTGGGGAAATTATGAGGTAGAGAGTGGAAGTTTATGCGCCGTCTTGGCAACGCAACACAAATGAATCTTTCCCTCTCCCCTTCTCCTTCCTCTGTGTATGTGTGTGTCTCCCTTTAACCCCCTCAGAGAGAGAGAGAGAGAGAGAGAGAGAGAGAGAGAGAGAGAGAGAGAGAGAGAGAGAGAGAGAGAGAGAGAGAGAGAGAGACCCCTCCTTTCTAACCAATCAAGTTTTCCTCTATTATATCTACTACGCATATTTATTTCTAACACACGCACACACATTCCAAAAAGCAGCTGTCTAACTCCCGGGTACCTATTTACTGATTGGTTAACAGACGCATCAGGGTGAAAAAAAACTCTGACCATTTGTTTCCGCCTCCGCGGGAATCGAATTTGGGCCATTAGGCCTATGACCCCACAGCGCTGGCCACTCAGCCGCGAGGCCCCTGGGAGAGAGTGTGTGTATGTGTGTGTATGTGTATGTGTATGTGTGTGTGTGTGTGTGTGTGTGTGTGTGTGTGTGTGTGTGTGTGTGTGTGTGTGCGTGCGTGCGTGCGTGCGTATGTGTGTGTGTGTGTGCGTGTACTCAGTTATTTTTGCCTACAAGATCGAGCATTAGCCCTTAGACCCTGCCTTGTTAAACCGTTTGTTATCTAATTAAATGAATTCCTACACTTCTGACTTTGTGTTTGACCTTTAGCATGTGTTTGGCATTGGCCTTTAGCACTGGCGGGTTGGTCTAATTGATCTATGGCTGGCAGAGTATCTGGATGACAGTAGCGTTTGTGGCGTTGTTACCGCAGGCCAATTATACTGTGCATGATTGTTAATTTGCTATGTTGTTCTACAGCTCTCCTTAATAAGCATTATTTATGTTTTGCACACGACCAAACTCTTGTTAAAGAGCTGGTCTTCCTTCGTGAATATGTGTGTGTGTAATGAACTCTAATTTTATCTGTAATTTGTGTAATATGATGCTAGATGAACCATTTATTCTCAAGTATTTTATCACTAATGGCTACCATCTTGCATTCCAGGCGCGCTGGGGTCCATCCCGCAGGAGTGGACGGGAACCATGACGGTGAGGAAGAAACGGAAGCCCTACTCCAAGTTCCAGACGCTCGAGCTGGAGAAAGAATTCCTCTACAACGCCTACGTGTCCAAACAGAAGCGGTGGGAGCTGGCGCGGAACCTGAACCTCACCGAGCGACAGGTCAAAATATGGTTCCAGAACCGACGGATGAAGAATAAGAAAAATAGCCAAAGACAGGCGGCGCAGGAAGCGGCAGCAAATGGCGCGGGGGGCGGAACCCCTTCATCTGGGGGCGGCACCCCAGGACATCAGCCCAACACTCCCCAGACACCAAACACTATCAAGCCTTGACCAGTGCAGGGAGCCTGTCCAGCCGCCCCCAGCCTGCCCCCTGCTCCAGTTCCCCACCACCATCCCCTCCCCACCATCTCTGGGGACATGTGGGCGTGAGAGGTTCTGTAGTGAGTGCAGGAGCCACCGACGGTCCAACTTGACCTGCAGTGCCCTGGAGAGTGCACCGTCACATGCTGTAGTGTACACAGTGACCTGCTGTAGTGTACACCATGGCCTGCAGTATATACGGTGACCTGCTTACCAATCATTGTGTGATGTACAGTACCAGCGCACCAGATAGTGTATTGTGTACACTAACAGCTCGGGCAGTGTATGGTGTACACTAGCAACCCACCAGGAAGTGTATTGTGAACAAACAAAGTGTTAAAATACAATAAAATAGATTAAACTGAAAAAAAATACCAGTCAGGTTGGCGGCATTGTGCTGGACAGGAGAAAAACTAAACCAAACAAAATGTTCACATGAAACTAGAACATTTCATGTGCAAGACAGAGACTTGTTCAACAGCGAATCCCAAATTCTGTTCCCATCCTCCCTTTTCCACAACCACCTTCCTAGCGCCCCACCACCCATCTCACTCCCACTTCTCTAATTCCCATCCAAAATTCTCTTTCTCCCTACCTTTATGTCTTCCTTCTCTTTACTGCTATTCCTACTGCGTCAGGCTTCGATCCTTTTAAGTACCGAGGTTCTCCCTCCCTTCTCCACCCACGGTTCCATCCTCCTCTTCTTCCTCCTCCTCCTTCTCCTCCTCTTCCTCCTCCTCCTCCTCGTTCCTCCAGAGGAGTCGCGGTCTCCAAGTGTTACTCCCAAGTGACAAGAGAGAAAAAACCGGTGCAGGACTCTAAAGAAGAAAAAAGTGGTGACAACAAACATTTATAACATTAAAGAAAGGAAGGAAGGAAAGGAAGGAAGGAAGGAAGGAAGGAAGGAAGGAAGGAAGGAAGGAAGGAAGGAAGGAAGGAAGGAAGGAAGGAAGGAAGGAAGGAAGGAAGGAAGGAAGGAAGGATTGGGATGAGGGAAAAAAAGAAGGAATGACAGGGGGAGAGAGAGACAGAGAGAGAGAGACTGAAAGCCATGTGAGGAAATATCTGCTGATAATGTTGATAGTTATAATGATGTTCCTGAGTTACAATTCTTCTCCTCCTGTCATCACCTCCGTCCCAAAAACTTCAACCCAACCCCCGAATAACTTCCTGTCCCCCCCCCCTCCCCGTCCCCCCTTTGTACATTACTATTTATCGTCAGGTGTAATAAATGTAAATAAAAATTCCAATTTCGTATGCTGTAGGTATTGTGCTTAATGTTCTATAATTAATTTTTTCTCAATGTACCAGAGTCTATTGTGAGAAACTGTTACTATCGTCACAGACCCAAGTGTTCCTCTGTCACTAGTAAACAGGGCAGCTTTACTCCCTTACTCTTAGTTATGTTGTTACTTATTGTTAAAATAATTCTTTTGTTTTGTTAGAGAAACGCCAACGCAGGATCAATGTCACTTTAACATTAGGTCTAGAGGAAGCATCTCTGTGTGTACGGATGTGTGTATGTTCGTATGTGTATATGATTATTTGTTTACTTGAGAACATGTATGGATGTGTTTGAATGTATAATAGTGAGGGCTGAACAATAAAATATTGTTTTTCAAGGTTCTAGTGTCATACTGTATTTTGTCGTGAGTATTCAATCAAATTAGTATATACTTTTATGTATAGCCTCATGCAAAAAAGGTTAATCTTCGGTGTAAAAAGTCAACAATAGGTGCTCCCAGGCACAGCCAGGCAGCTAGTACTGCATCACCATATATTTTCTGAATCCTTGAGAGAGAGAAAAAATTTTGTTCACAGCACCTCCAAGTCGATTAATTCAGTGACTTCAATACAACTTCTTAAATTTTAACAAATCCTAACTACAGTATTAAATAATATTATAGAACAGGTATATAATTCATTCCCAAATGTACTCCCCCCCCCAACACACGGACACACACACACACACACACACACACACACACACACACACACACACACACACACACACACACACACAAATAGATGAAATGTTCACACGTAATAATAACAGAACGAGGGGACATGGGTGGTAACTGGAAACTCAGATGAGTCACAGAGATGTTAGGAAGTTTTCTTTTAGCGTGAGAGTAGTAGAAAAATGGAATGCACTTGGGGAACAGGTTGTGGAAGCAAATACTATTCATACTTTTAAAACTAGGTATGATAGGGAAATGGGACAGGAGTCATTGCTGTAAACAACCGATAGCTAGAAAGGCGGGATCCAAGAGTCAATGCTCGATCCTGCAAGCACATATAGGTGAGTACATATAGGTGAGTACACACACACACACACACACACACACACACACACACACACACACACACACACACATACACACACACACACCGAGTTGAAGGGAACATGATCACCACATACAAGATTCTCAAAGGAATTGATAGGGTAGATAAAGACAGGCTATTTAACATAAAGGGCACACGCACTAGGGGACACAGGTGGAAATTGAGTCCCTAAATGAGCCACAGAGATATTAGAAATAACTTTTTAGTGTAAGAATAGTTGACAAATGGAATGCATTAGGAAGTGAGGTGGTGGACTCAAACTCCATTCACAGCTTCAAGTGTATATATGATAGAGCTCAATAGGCTCAGGAACCTGTACTTCAGTTGAGTGACAGTTGAGAGGCGGGACCAAAAAGCCAGAGCTCAACCTTCGCAAGCACAATTTGGTGAGTACAACTAGGTGGAGTACACACACACAACACACACAACCACACACACACAGAACACAAATTTTTCACGACTTTTTTAGACCAAAATTGGAATATGCAGCGGTTGTATGCTGCTCATATCTCAAGAAGTGAGCCAATATGCCCGAAAATGTCTGCCAATGTATCAATATGCCTGCCGAAAGCGGCGTGCGTGTTAGTGGCTTTGCAAGAATGTAAGAACACCAGTGCAATGTACTCCCACAGTCCAATGTGCCTTCTTCTACACAAACAAATAAATAAATGAAATCAATTAAACTGAAAAAGATGCAGACAAGTTACTAAGTGGCCTCTTGAGGAGGCGATGAGTCACAATAACATGGCTAAGGTATGTTGACCAGACCACACACTAGAAGGTGAAGGGACGACGACGTTTTGGTACGTCCTGGACCATTCTCAAGTAAATTCTCTTGGCCTCTTGGACTAAACAACTATAGCTCCGAAGATGGGCTAGAAGTGTTAAATATGCCAAAGCTAGAAGATAGGAGGAAAGGTCAGGTATTATGAGGAGAAAGCGCTAAGCCTTGTATGACATTGTAGCATATGTAAAGGAGGCGAACTCAAGGAGGTGAGATATGAGGATAGTCAAGGAAAAATGCCAAGCCATTTTGACCGTCGGGTATCGACGCTGACTCCCGCAAGAAGCAAGGACGTTGCTCTACCGGCCAGTTCAAGATAAAAGGAAAAAGAGGAGATATGATCACTATTTGGGCATTATGAACCAACTAGAATCACAACTTTCGTAAGAATAAGACAGCATTTTAAGTGTCAACCAAAGTAATAATAATAATAATAATAATAATAATAATACTAATAATAATAATAATATTAATACTACTACTACTACTACTAATAATAATAATAATAACAGGTCATTATTATTCTATTGGTCTACAGAATAATAGAATACACAATATACACAGCCTCGGGAGGAAGATTCTTAACTTAGACTTTGCTGACAAGGAAATCCCTCACCTTTCTCCACCATTAAGATACTTCTTTAATTCCTACTCTCTCTCTCTCTCTCTCTCTCTCTCTCTCTCTCTCTCTCTCTCTCTCTCTCTCTCTCTCTCTCTCTCTCTCTCTCTCTCTCTCTCTCTCTCTCTCTCTCTTTCTCTCTCTCTCTTTCTCTTTCTCTTTCTCTCTCTCTCTCTCTCTCTCTCTCTCTCTCTCTCTCTCTCTCTCTCTCTCTCTCTCTCTCTCTCTCTCTCTCTCTCTCTCTCTCTCTTCAGTTCAGCGTGTCACATAATGAAGACCCAAGGGGTGTGTACATAGGTTGAGTATACATTTCGGGTTTTACCGTACAATGTATATTTATTATCTGTTCTATGAATATTTTAGACGACTGTATTTGTTTCCCGGTTATCTGATAAGGTTGATATATATATGTATTTATATATCAGATAATATGTGTATGTGTGTTTGTGTGTGTGTGTGTGTAAATCACGACGAAACTAACACGTGATGAATAACGTGATGAATAATGTGACAATGTTTAACATGAAGGAAAATTAAATAAATTCCTTAAATACCTTCTGATAATGTGTTGATTACGCGAAAGTGCTCAAGGAATTTATTTATTTTTTTCCTTGGTGGTTAAACATCACATGTATATATATATATATATATATATATATATATATATATATATATATATATATATATATATATATATATATATATATATATATATATATGTATATATATATATATTAGTGTTTTTAACCAAAGGAAAGGTCGTGCTCTGTAAGGTAATACTGTGAATGTCAGATGTTTGAGCATATTTTATATTTCCCTCCCTAATTTTTTTTAAATATTGATTAGTATGTGTTGTATGATGAGAGCAAAATTGTTAAATAAATGGTGGATGGTATGTTGATTATGGCTAATCCTGAGTATGTAAAGTTGAGATTCGTAGATATATGGGTAAGGCTTGGTTCTTGATGAGTGTATATATATATATTATATGATATATATATATATATACATATATATATATATATATATATATATATATATATATATATATATATATGTATATATATATATATATATATATATATATATATATATATATATATATATACATATATATATACATATATATATATATATATATATACATATATATATATATATATATATATATATATATATATATATAAATATATATATATATATATATATATATATATATATATATATATATATATATATATATATATATTATATGAGAGCATCGTTCTCTGTGGCTCAAGTGTTGCTCGTAAATCTGTCTTGAATTTCTGTTTTATGGACGTTTTAAATCTTCTCACCAGAAGAACATAAACAAAGGTTGATTGTTCCTCCTGCGAGAGGATTAAAACTGGTGTACGACTTCTGAGTAAAGAGTTGAGGCGAGCTGGGGGAAAGTACCTCCTGAGCAATGCACAACCACAAGGCATGAGAGATGAGTAGTATACATGGCTTTTCAACCAAGTACAAACATACTGGCTCGCCTTCTCTTCCCCCAGAGCTAGGAGTACGCGCAAGCGTGTCGAAGTAGCATCCAAAATTCACTTTTTAAAACAAATGTCTCTATGTATGCTAATGATCACAGATGTTTGTTTTCTGGAAAATTATAAAAATGTTAAAACAAAAAAAAAGTCGCGGAAACATATGATGTCTGCCTTATTAAAACACAGTTCTTCACACATATTATATATATATATATATATATATATATATATATATATATATATATATATATATATATATATATATATTTAAATATATATGTATGTATATGTATATGTATATATATATATATATATATATATATATATATATATATATATATATATATATATATATATATATATATATAAATATATATATATATATATATATATATATATATATATATATATTATGTATATATATATATATATATATATTATGTATATATATATAGTTTTTTATTTTTTCTGTTACATGGAAGTCGTCCACATTCTTGAAATACATTTAGGTATGCGAATCTCATCGATTAAGACACGAGACCTGTGAGGTTCTCTGGTTTTATATAGTGAAAGCCGTCACTAATGGTTTAAGCTAGTAAGATAAAAATCCCTTGGCTGTTTTATATTTAGTGAAGTACGCTGGACTCCTGGTCAGATATTGTGGTTTAGATACGATGTTGATGAATTCAGAGGATACCTTAGATAGGCTAGACTAGTCCATTTAGACTTGTTCACTGCAAAGATTATTTTCCTATAAGATGTTCTCTCCCTAAAAGTGGAAAACAATTAAATAATGAGGATATCAGAGAGGGAATGCATTACTTGTTTGTCAACTGTCAGGATTCCAAACCACTTTTGTATTACTGTTAAAACAATTGTGAAACTGTCAGGAAGCCAGTCATTTTCAGGATGTAGATATACATGTGCGAAAATGAAGTGTAGAATTAAGTCTTCAAAGAAGTCTTCATTTATAAGAAAATAATTTTCATGAATAAAAGAGTTTGTTCGGTGTTAAACACTATTCTCGAGTGTTGATTTATTTATTCACATCCGATCAGACTTTCTGTCAAACAGTTTCTCTCCACATCGACCAACCCTTCAATACACATCTTAGTTAACCCCAAACTACAGTGACAGTTAACTACAGTGATTGTTAACTTCACAGCAAGTTAACTACAAAGATAATTAACAAGTGTGATAGTTAACTACTGTGTCAGTTAACTAAATTTCTTGATAACTACAGTGTAGTTAACTACGGTATTTGTTAACTACAGTGCTAGTTAACTTCAATGTCAGTCATTTACAGTGCTAGTTAACTATAGTGCTAGTTAACTATAGTGCTAATTAACTAGAGTGCTAGTTAACTGAAGTGCTTGTTAATTACAATGCTAGTTAACTACTGTGAAAATTAACCTTTGCGTTCTCTGAAGCAAACTTCAGGGAGCTGTCATTCATTTTCCTTCAACAAGTTCCACTTGGAAATCATCTGGATTGCAGACAAAATATTCTCTCGTATTGAGACGTAAATTAAGAAGAAACCGAAGTAGCTGACGACTGACTGTGTAATTGTTCTTATTTGTAAATAGTGTTTTTGCTGCTCAACAGACGCTGCCATGTAGCTACTTAACATTCTTGGTTGATTCCGTTCTTTCATATTCTTCATTGCGACGTCATCGGCGAGATGGGGATCAACGCCTCCTCCTCCCCCTTAACGCTCAAGTCCTTATGATTTATAAGTAATAAACAAATAAAGAGGCAAAGCGAGAGCCCTTACTGCACACACTCACTAAGAGTTCAGTGAATCAAACCTTCTTCAGGATAACTTTTGGGATTTCCTCTCCCCTCCAACCCCGTCTCCCAAATTTCTACCCCCTCATTTCACCTTCTAGACCCCGACTTCTACCTCGTCCCCCTCCCCCAATACCTGAAGACAGACAGGTACAATATAGCTGAGTGGTTACATTCGAGTCATACTGCAGTAGCAGCCTCAATCCAGTAAAATTGCAGAGTACTGCAGAGTCAATTGATATTGCAGAGTAGAATTTCATCAATTGTATCTCATATATCTGGTCAAGAAGTGAACGATATAATAATAAACTAATCTGTAATCTGTAAACATTGAGCACCTGTCTAAAAAAAATTGTTGAACAGGTGCTACCAAATTTCAAATTGGCCAATTTCGTAATATATTATATATAAATATATATAATATATGTTATATATTATATTTAAATATATATATATATATATATATATATATATATATATATATATATATATATATATATATATATATATATATACACGAAATGCCAGAAATTAATAAATTTCATTATGTATAATGTCCTCTTTAAGCTGATCCTCTTCCGTGCTCTGTTCCAAATTTGCGCAAGTAAATGGAACAAACAACAAAAGCAGAAATAAGGCTGCGCAAATACTCACACATTGATTGATCTGTGTCAGTAGGAATATAAGACTGATTTCTATTTTGACTCTAGTATCATTATATTTTTTTTATTTCATAAACTCTGATATTCGAGAGACCTTGGTCCGGCTACAACATTGTAATTATCGAGTTAGCTAATAAAATGGTTTCTTGTATAATCTATGTTTAATTACCTGACACGGGTTGGCTGTTATTTTGTTCCCCTATAACATGGGGAGGGGATTAATGTTCAACACGATGTCTTGCTACCTTGCCATTGTGTGAGTGTCTTATTGTAATGCTTATAATAGTGAGAGTCATGTTGTTATATCTGACATAGTGTGAGAGTGCTGTTGTACTGTCTGTTATAGTGTGAGAGTGCTGTTGTAATGTCCGTTACAGTGTGAGAGTGCGGTTGTGATGTCTGTTATAGTGTGAGAGTGCTGTTGTGATGTCTGTCATATTGTGAGAGTCATGTTGTGATATCTGTCATTGTGTGAGAGTGCTCTTGTAATGTCTGTCAGAGTGTGAGAGTGTTGTTATCACAGTGTCACCGTCACTGTCACAGTGTCCTGTCAATACCTGAGAAGAATATCTAACGCAAAGCTGAAGAGAATAAGCACAGATACACTAGAAATATTCTAAACTCACAATCTACTTAGGGAAATGAGGAAAAGCTACACTTTGGCGAGATCCAAGCTCACGCTATGGGCGAAAGAAGTAAATAAGAAAACTGCATAAACACCTTCCCACTATCACAAAAACTGCTAACAAGTCTATTGACATGCATGCTACTGAGCTAAAATTCAGAGCATCGTATAAATTAGCCTAGGAGAGGCAAAAATCGAAAAGTCTTCAATTATATTGAAAGAAGCCCAATTTTTTCGATTCAAAGCAAAAGCCACTTTGAGAATTGGGCCCTTTCTCAAGGCAGATGAAACATTTACTAATGGCGTACTGGAAATGCGGTAAATACAATGTACATATTACGAATTCGTTTTCAATTAATACCTAAGCACACAGATAATGGAAATTCAAATGAAAGTTCTGTATGAACGTGACATCATCCTTAAAATAAATTATATTAAATCTCAGATATCATCTTATTTCCAACTGCATTTTGAAGCATAGACTATATGCCAAAACACTTCTCTACTTTCCCCCGCCTTCCGAGACGCCTGAATTTTAAGAACTGAGTAAGAAAGAAAAAATGTAGCAATTATTGACGACAACACCATTGCATACATAAAAAATTAAAAAGAAGACTATGGAAGGTAATTAAAACATAAATACAACAAACAAACTTTCCGAAAACATTGGACAAATGTGTACACGATGTCAATAAGACAAAATAACTACGTGGAAGGAATAACTTCACACCCACCCAGCTGTCAGGGCGCCTGACAGCTGGGTGGACAGCGCTTCGGATTCGTAGTCCTGAGATTCCGGGTTCAATCCCCGGTGGAGGTGGAGACAAATGGGCAAAATGTTTCTTTCACCCTGATGCCCCTGTTACCTAGCAGTAAATAGGTACCTGGGAGTTAGACAGCTGCTACGGGATGCTTCCTCGTGGTGTGTTACAAAAAGGAGGCCTGGTCGAGGACCGGGCCGCGAGGACGCTAAGCCCCGATATCATTTCAAGATAACCTCAAGATAACCTTTAGATAACTGGTGAAATACGACGATAAATCTTTAACTGCTTATCAGTTAATGGGACCAATTACTATTTATCAGTTAATTATCAGTTAACTACCCAAAAAATAATAGTTAGCAAAGTAAAATACCTAAGAACAATCATGTCAAAACACCTGACATTTAAAGAACACTGTCAAGTAATTAATTCAGATGCAAGACAATGAAAGTCTGGATTATACTAGACCTTCAAACAGAAGATACCAAACCATTGATGGAAGATTAAAAAAGAAATTAAAAAGTTCTCTCTAGGGTGAAATATTATTTCACATTAACTACTGAATTCAAGTTGGGAGAAGATGACATTTACTACCCGATTCAACTGCAAAAACTAAATTTAATCATTAGAATCACAGAAAATACTTCCTGCAGTATTCATTGGAACGAAAGGGAGATACATTATAGTCTATAGCTGGCAAGTATTAGGCGTCTTCCATCCTTACACACTGAATTAAATCCGTACAAGACCAGGAGTCATCTTCTTATCAGAAAGTAGGTGTGAAATGAACCCAATAGGAGGGAATTCAGTAAACATTACCAAGTCAAGGCCTTCAAACACGCTCCGTCTAAATATAAAAAGACGTTACTAACATATGTCTGTCTGTTTAAGAGCGAACTTGGAGAAGATCTCCATAGGTAATTGGTCAAAGGGTCTGTGCATCTTTCCTTCGACTTAACTGAGAGCTGCAGAAATCAATAGCTTAGGTTAACTAGACAGCTAACCAGTAAACGGTATAATGTGAGAGTGATGTTGCAGTCCGCATCATAACGTGAGAGTTGACAATAAAAATATTGGTATAAAGATAATGGTGAACAGATATGATAATGTATAGAGATGAAGATGAACAATAATAATATTGTTATAATGACGAGGATGAACAATAATTAATGATACTGGTAATATGATAAGGGGTGAACAATAATCTTACCGGAAAACAATAATTGTACTAATATAATGAGTTTGAACAACGATAATACTTGTATAATGAAGAGGGTGAACAATAATAACATTGTTATAACGATAAGAACAAAAATGGTACTGCTATAATGATCTACACAGTACCGTCATAAGGCCAAAAATAATAAATAATACAAATATTGTTATCGCTGTTATTAATACAATCACTAGAACAATAATACAGCTACTGTAGCTATGGATGATTAAGTTAACAAAATAGATGCTGTTAACAATTTTGTAATGGGCATTGAGAGTTCCTAATTTATGTAATAAAATATTTTTAGCTGAGTGCAGTTCTTTAGAAATTATTATGTTAGAACTGAATGTATCATTATCCTCAATTTATTGTTTTTTATGGAACCTTTGTCAGTGATTTAGTAATAAATCAATAAACATCAATGCATTGATCTCATATAGTCCTCTTCAATAAATTTGTATGTGTTCATTTAAATTTTTGCCTCAATATGCCAAAGAGCCTAAGAATATGCCTACAGAGTGTGGTCTCTAGCACCCTATAAAAGGAATTTCTCATCACCCAGTATGTGGTAGTCCCCAACATGGCAGCATACGTCCATAGGGCATCCTATAAAAACCTTAAGAGAGACATTCCGCACAGTCCCACCTGGGATACTCTACCATATACTAGCAGAAACACTCTAATATTCCAGTACATGCAGTACTTGCTGCATTAGTCACTCCACAACACATTGCCGGAGGAACTTTCGAACTAGCTGTAAGTATTCTCCCTTGCCTGCTGCCAGAGGTGCTTCCCAACATAACTTGCCTTAACCTCAACCAGAAATACTACTCAGCACCCCACCAGACTGCTTGTTGGGTGCTGAGTAGTCTTAAAAAAAATATATGTCAGGACTTCAGAAAATGACAAATCTAACACCAACAGAAGGCCTCGTCAGAGACCAACAAAAGCTTTTTTCCACTCCCTACCAGACACCCTTAACACTGCCAGATAATGTTCTGTACACTATCAGATCTATTCAGAACAACATTCCATAGGTACTTTCGACACACTATTAGACGTATTAAAGAACTCACCATAATTATACCAAACACCCTTCCAGAGGTATTCAACACTCTACAGAGGTATTTTCAACACCCAACCGGAGATATTATCAGCGCCCAACTCAAGTCATACTCAACACCAAACTGGGAATATTCTCAGCGCTCAGACTGAGGGATTTTCAATACAGCTACGAGAAATATTCTAAACAATTCACCATATTCTCTCTTTACACACTACCAAAGATATTCTCAACACCCTACGAGAGATACACTGAATGAAATGATCAACATGCTACAAAAGATACTCCCAAAATCATTCCTCTGGAAATACTCTCCCAAGATGCTACCAGCGTTAACCAACGGCTCATTTCCAGAGTTAACTACTAACACATTTCCTTTAGAATCCTCCAAACATCCCACCGAAGACCCTTTCAAAACGTTCAAACTACTTCTCAAATCACCACCGAAATATTTATAAATCCATTACCATAGGTTCTAACAAATAAATTCCCAATACCACGTCAAATATACTCCCCAAGACACATTTCTAAGACTCCATAAATGTCTTAATACCTCACTAAGACTTCGTGAACAACACGTCTTCACAAACACCATGAATGTGAGCCAACGTGAAGAAAGATTCCGTGAGTGACACTATTTCGAAGACTCCGTGGATGTCACAATAGCACTAAGACTGTCAAGGAAGACCTTGTAGATGTCTCTATACATCAATAAAACTCCCCGAATGTCACTATACCTCACTAAGACTCGGTAAATATCTTTATACCACACAAATTAAACACGGTGAATTCCATTTTTTCTTACTATGAATCACTGAAGGTCACTGTACGTCACTACGACTCTGTAAATGTTACAGCTGCAAGAAAATAACAGGCTGGATAACAAGAACATTTAAAACAAGAAATGCAAGACAAATGACAGTTCTTTATAAAATATGAGTGCTCTCTAGGATGGAATATTGTTGCTCACTTACTGTCCCATTCAAAGCTGGAGAAATTGCTAGTCTGGAGAACGTGCTGAGATCTTTTACTGTCCGAAAACATTCAATAAACCATCTAAATTATTGGAAACGTTTTTAATTTCTCAAAGTGTATTCTTCAGAGTGCATGCGAGAAAGTTTCATAATAATTTACACTTGGAAAATATAAGAGTGATTGGTTCCAAATCTTGACACGCAAATAACTAGTTTTTGAGAATCAGAGGTGCGATGGGTACGCTAATTGACAATGCTATTAATATTAAGCGACAAAGACTATCAACCAGGATATATGGCCAGAGACCGGGCCGCGGGATATTGATTCTGGGAACCAACAACAGGTAGACAACAGTTTGAAGACAAAACATATAACTGCTTTTTATTATGACCCCATGAATCACAATACCTAACAGATTAGACTTCCTGATTGTCATTTTATCTCACTAAGACTCATCAACCACGAGACCTGGCCAGAGACCAGACCGTCAGTCAGGAGGACTGGTCAGAGTCCAGACCAACAGTTCAAAGACCAGGCCGTCAACTTTTTGAACATCACAATGCTTCATTAAGACTTTGAATATCACTATACCACCACTTAGTAAACCCATGAATGACTCAATGCTTCACTATAGATCCTTGAATGTAACTACACCTCTATGAGATTCAGTGACGGTCACTATACCGGCCGAAGACTCCGTGAATATCCCTATACCTAACACATTAGACTTCCTAATTGTCATTTTAACTCACTAAGACTAAGACCAGACCGTCAATCAGGAGGCCTAATTAGAGACCAGACCATCAATCAACAGGCCTGGTCAGAGACCAGGCCATCAACAGGTCGAAGACCAGGCCGTCAACATTTTGACCATCACAGTGCTTCACTAAGACTTTGAATATCATTATACCCCCACTAAGTAAAATCTATGAATGATACTATGTTTCACTAAGGATCCATGAATGCCACTACACCTCTATGAGATTCAGTGAAGGTCACTATACCTGCCGAGAACTCCGTGAATGCCATTATACATCGATAAAACTCCAAAAAATTACTATAGATTACAAAGACCAAGAAAGTCACTACATTACACTAAGACCTGTGTATGTGAGACTATTGTGATGTAAAAAAATGTAGGTGTACGGCAGTCCTCCCAATGGCTGGTGTCAATGACAATCACATTTACAAAAAAAAAAGAGAAACAAAAGTTGACTGCGTTGCTGTTGTCTCCTGTGGTCAAGTAAAAGGGAAAAACACGCAAAACAAATCGTATGAACAATAAAACTTTAATTGACTTGAAACAAATATGAACAAAGATAATCCCTTGGCTATGTACTGTGCGAATTAAACAAATTACAAAGTCAAAAAATAATATAAAATAAAACAATGGTTACGTTACTCTACAATGAACAAGACAAAAAATGAATTAAAAGGTGCTGAGAATATTGGCTGGCTGAAAACCTCCACTATTACACAGAGCGTATACTAGATAGATGTATCAGCCTTGAAAGCACAGAATATTCTAAATCCAACGGCTCGTGCATGCTTAGTCATCGGCTCTATAGATGGCGCTGAAGTCGAGTGGAGTCGCCGATTCACCAATGGGAAGCGTACTGGCTGGAAGTGGTAGTTTGGTGATCGACGAGGGTGGTGTGGTGTCAGCGAGGAAGTGGAGGTGGAGAGCGAGTGTAGGGTACATATACCTCCTGTAGAAACGTATTCTACTAAATATGTACTACTCTTGATTGTAGTAGCTAGATGTTGTCGATGTACTGAAGTAACATGATGATAAGAAAGAGCAGGCCAAATCTCTCTTGAAGGAGATTATCGTCACACTATACTTTTCTGATTTGACTCCAAATAAATCATTAAACCTCACTAAGACTTTGTGTATATCATTATACCTAATCAAGAATCAGTACTTTCACTATTTTTGACTATGAATCCAGTAATGTCACTATACCTCACAAATACTCCTGAAATGACAAAGTTTATCACAAAGATTCTGTGAATGTCACTAAACTTTATTAATGTTCACTGATTGCTCGTATGCCTCGCTAAGACTCCATGTCATTATTCTTCATTAAGACTCCGTGATGTCCTTATTTTTATTTATTTATCTATACAAGAGCTCTTACATTCTTGTAAAACCACTAGCACGCATAGCGTTTCGGGCAGGTCTTTAATCCTAATTTTCCTCGGAATACGACCCGCCAAATCGTTTAACAATCAGGTACCTATTCACTGTTGGGTGAACAGAGGCTACAGTTAAGGATTGGTGCCCGGTCAATCCTCCCCGACCAGGATACGAATCCAGGCCAAAGTGCTCGCCAAGCGCCGGGCGAGTGTTTTACCACTGCGCCACGGAAACTGTTGGAACTAATAACTCACTATAACCTAATGCATGTCATTATACGAATTCATCTTGGCTATAGATACATCTGGCAGATTAGTGAGACTGAGCCACTACCAGAATATTCAGATTGTAAACTCTGTGACAAACCTTTAATGCATTCACTAGAACACTATATTGTTGAATGTGAAACCGTAAAAGACTTTAGACCTCCTGGCCTATTGTACCACCGACTGTGTAACTATTTCATTGACTCAGGGTGTTCTGGACGACATCCTAACAATTTATAAAAAATTTGCTTGTCCATTTTAAGGAATGAAGAGCAATTTTTATGTATATTACTTCTAAGCTGTATCACTTATGAACCCATCCCTGCCCTTGCACAATAGAAATTTGCTTTCACATATTCATACATTAAAACATTGATTGTGACCATGATATATATGTGCTTCAGCCTACAGTTTAGACTTATTGTCTTGTGTATGACCCTCTTTCCTGTGTGACAGTGAATTCCAGCATTCCCCTCACTTTAATAAGACTTAGTTAAAATCCTCAGATTAGGCAAAATTGTAATTAATTTTGTCAATAAAGGTGTTAATAAATAATAATAAACTATACCAGATTAAAATCCTATTATTAATTCACTAAGACTCTTCTATACCCAATTAATTTTAGTGAATGCCACTATATTTCACTAAGTCCCTGTGAATGCAATTACATATATACCTCAGTGAGACTCCATGCATGTCACTATATCTTCCTAAGTTTCCGTGAATGGCATTATACTTTAATATAATTCTAAAAATGTTTCTATACATCACTATGCCTCGAAAAAGTCTCTATACCACACTAAGCTACTGTGAATTAGACTATACCTTGCTGATGAGACTTCATAAATGTCATTATACCTCACAAAGACTCTGTGAATATCACTATATTCACGGAGTGACAATCACTGAGTCTAATTAAGACTCTGTGATTCTCACTGTACCTGATTATGATTCCGTAACTGTCACAAAGACTCCATAAATATCATTATTTATCACTAGGACTGTGTGGATGTCACTATGCTTCACTAAGACTCACTGATTCTCACAATGCTTCTCTAAAACTCTGTAGAAGTTACTGTATGCCACTATTCCGTGAATGTCACTGTACTTCACTGTAACTGCAAAATTTATTCAATACCTTACTATGAACCTGAAGGTCACACTACCCGATTATGACTCAGTGACTGCCACTCTACATCCCATATTTCATCAGTATCAAAATGCCTCAATAAAACTCTAGATATGTTACTAATATCTCATTTTCATTTCGTGTATATCACTGTACCTCACTAATATTCCGTAATGTCTCAATTTCCCTCTAAGACTACATTAATGTCACTATACCTCACTAAGATTACATTAATATCACTACACCTCACTAAGATTACATTTATGTCACAATACCTTACTAAGACTACATTAATGTCACAATTCCTCACTAAGACTACATTAATGTCACTATACATCACTAGGACTGCATTAATGTCACTATACCTCACTAAGACTACAGTTATGTCACTATACCTCAATAAGACTACATTAATGTCAATATATCTTAATAAGACTACATTAATGTCACTATACGTCACTAAGACTACAATAATGTCACTATACCTCACTAAGGCTACATTTTTTTTACTATATCTCAATATGACTACAATAATATCAATATACCTCAATAAGACTACATTAATGTCACTATACCTCAATAAGACTACATTAACATCAATATACCTCACAAAGACTCCTTACCTCTATGATTGTTAGTTTGCTTACTTCAAGATCACGTGGATATCACTGTATACTACCAAGATTTAGTAACTGTCGCTAATCGCAAGATAACAACTTCCCAAGACTCCGAGAATGCCAGTGTTTAACAGCTCGTCACTAAACTTCATAACGACTCTGTAAAAGTCACTATACCTTGTTAAAACTCCGTAAATATCACTATACCTCATTAAGATTCTGTGTCACTGAACCTCTCTAAGACTTCGTATATGCCTCTAAGCATCACTAAGACTTCATATATGCCTCTATACATCACTAAGACTTCGTATATGCCTCTATACATGACTAAGACTTCGTATATGCCTCTATACATGACTGAGACTTCGTATATGCCTCAATACATCACTAAGACTTCGGAGATGCTCGCAGACCTTATTATTGGTCTCGATTACAGCATATTTCTCCTTTTTACGCATATTTTATGCCTTGCGTTGACTCGCAAGAAATATAAAGTTATTTAGAAAGTTAGGAAATGTGACATTATTATGCTCAGGATTACCCATTTGGTCATCAGTGCATGTACTCTTAACTTTTAAATGTCTGATTACGCCTTACTCCTTAGTAATGTGTTAATAAAAGAAAAGGTCATTTACCTGGCTCTCAGAAGTACCTTACTGGTACTCAGCTGAGACTTTACGCCTCCCTGGAGCTCCGCTGAGATATATACAGGTGATCCACCCTTTCATATATGGAATATAAGATGCAATCCACAATTGCGTGGATAATATTTTTTCACTTGGATAATCAGAAATTCGAACTCTGACCTCAAAAGAACGAATCTGTTGTTTTATAAACTAGACCAATGTATCTCACAAAAAGGAAGGATATCACAAGTACCTAATATTACCTAAACTGAGACTTAAAACTTTCTCTGGCGCACCGTTTTGGCGCTCCAGTCTCGTTATTATTTGCGTTTCCAGCTTTCACGAATGTCCTCTTCAATATTATTTGAATTGAAAGGAGTTCCTTATCCTCACTGTCTATTTCCTTCTGTATCTTTTATGTTCTGATAATATTTCCTCTGTTTTTTCTATCTCGGGGTTGCATAATAAATGAACTAAACTAACGAGTTGCGAGATTTGATTGCCTTAACGCATCCTCGTAACTGAATTCTCTTGGTTCTGGCAATAATCTTGTACCAAACTGTTATTTTTTAAGTTATTTTGCTCTTCACAGGGTATAGTTTCCAGGTCAGTACCATATATCGCCATATAGATTGCCTTGAAAGGCGCCCGGGTTTGAATATGTATGAATGTTTAACAGCATGACATATTCTGCCGATGTTACCCTATTTATGTGTGCCTCTAGTATTAATGTTGGAATTATATCTACTCCAAATACTATTCTCTTTTTTATTCTTGTAGTTACCGCTTTCGTATGGTGTAGGATGTAAATACCTCCTGCCTTCCCTTCTTTCGTCTCATTTTCGTTATTTTACACTGTCAGGATTTAATTCAAGTAGCCATTTATTTGCCAATTTCTAGCGTTTGTCAAGAGCTTCCTGTAATTTTGTTCAGTCCCCTTTGGATTTTTCAATGCTCATTTACTTTTCGGCGTCTGCAAACATTGAGGTGAATGAGCTCACTCATCCAGGATGGTCATTCACACAAGTTGGGAAAAGTAGTGATAATAGAACCGAGCCTTGTGGGACCCAACTTTTCACATTAATCCAGCTCGAAATGTCCTCTCTGACCACGACTTTGTTTTCTGTCATTCAGGTACTCTCTTGCCCATTTCAGTGTTTTCTCAGTTATGTTACCTTGCGTCTCCATTTTGAACATAAGCATTTCACGAGGACGAATGCCAAATGCTTTGGGACATTCTAATAAAATACAGTCTAGTCTCTTTTTGTAACAGGCTGTCCTCTCCAAGTGCTCCATTATTCTCCTGCTGATAACTTTTTCCAGCACTTTACTCGGAATAATTGATAGTGACACTGGTCTTCAATTATGGCCTGCTATTTGTCTCCTTTTTATAATATTGTAAATCCGTTTGCCTCTTTCCTGAACTGTTGATATCGTGTCTCGAGTATTTTAGGGGGTGAAAAAGATGGGATTGAATTTTGAATCAATCCTGGTTGTGTACTATGAAGGTTATTCTCTTCAGATGTTCTACTATCCTCTTTATAACAATATTTTCCATCATCTTGCATGGTACGAAAGTAAACGCGAAGTAAAAAATGGAGGAACAGCAAGGTCTCCCTACCATTACAGATCTCTACAAGATCACCCTAAGCTCCATCTTGCTAAACTCCTGTGGGTATTGGTTTTATCTTGGAGAACTCAATAAATTAAGGCGAGAGATCTTTTTCCGGGCCACTTTGGCTGCTACGATAGGTTGTGAGGGCTACAGAGAATGAAAGATGACGAGGGGAAGGTAGAAGGGGGGATTGGGAGAAGTTTCCCATTGGCCGGATCATCATCAGGAAGGTGGCATAAAAACACACTCAAAGCTCCCATTCCAGACCAATCAGAAGATCGGGTCCAGGAGGGCCTCACCTGCAGTGTGCAGGTGAAAGATGTTATACAGTAGTCGTATTTATGATAATTAGTCTGAGGAGAAAGAAGAAGAATGATAGGAGGACAAGAACAGAAAAAAGAATTAATTTACGTATCGTTCAAGGCACATGAGAGATGGGTGGATTACACCTTGACTGAAGGTGTGTGCAGCCTTGAGCATGAGACCTCGGACTATTGGGCCTGAACAGGGAACGTTGGACGAGAATGTCTTAGAATAGAACGTGGAACAAGACTGTGAGAGTGAGGAACGTGGGGCAAGAGGGCATTAAAAGTGTGCAACGGGCATGGGAGATAAGGCACACGAGCTGGGGTGGTGAAAGAAAGGTAGAAAAAAGATGGGGTCCTGAGCAGGTGGGTATAACAAGGCTGACGGCGATTAGCAACATAACTTTTGTACGACATCAGTGAGAAGTGGCAGTGATGGGGTCTCTGGTGGGTAGGAAGCGCAGGTTGTTTCCATTTTTATGTACATGTAATGGGAGGGAGCCTTCGAAAGGAGGAGATGAGGATGGAGGAGAGAGAGGGGGAGAGGAGGCTGGATAAGGTGGAGGGGGCGAAGCAAATGGCGCACTGCGGCACCTTGGAAAAAGCAGAACAAAATGGCTGATGGCGAAGCTTGCTTGGAGCGCTCCAGGTGCGAGCCTTGAGTTTGCCGCTTGCTGCTGTGTTATACTCTTATTATTTTAATTTTAATTAATGTGCGTCTCTCTCTCTCTCTCTCTCTCTCTCTCTCTCTCTCTCTCTCTCTCTCTCTCTCTCTCTCTCTCTCTCTCTCTCTCTCTCTCTCTCTCTCTCTCTCTCTCTCTCTCTCTCTCTCTTTGTTTTCCACTTTAATTATCATTGATAATCCAAGAAGATGAGCAACATTCTTTCACTTCAAAAGTACCGTGACCACCGCACCAATGATCGTCTAGACGATCATTTATATATATATATATATATATATATATATATATATATATATATATATATATATATATATATATATATATATATATAAAGGGCGGAGGTTTCCACACTGCAGTCTACACAAAGGAAACAAACATAGGAATGTGCCTAAATGCCAACAGCGACTGCCCTGACAGGTACAAGAGGAGTGTTGTTAACGCATACGTCGACCGTGCTCTCAGCCACAGCTCAGAATGGAAGCAAGTCGACGAAGAACTCTGTAGGGTAAGGCAGGTCCTAGTCAATAACGGCTTCTCCAATGGTTTCATCGAAGACATCATAAAAAGGAAAGTGAAAAGCCATGCAACCTCCGAAGAGACAACTAACACAACACCTATACCCCCTATTAGACTATTTTACAAGAACTTCTTTTCCACAGCTCATAAAACAGAGAAAAAGGTCCTGAAAGATATTGTTAATAGAAACGTTATCCCTACAGACAAGAATCAGAGGATACAACTGACGATTTACTATAAAACCAGAAAAACGGCCAGCCTACTCATGAGAAACTCTCCAGACACAAAACAGAACGCTTTAAAAGAGACTAACGTCGTCTATGCCTTCAAATGCCCTCTTGGGGACTGTAAGCTCCAAAAAACCCAGTATATAGGCAAGACAACAACATCTCTTTCTAGGCGTTTAACGATGCATAAATAACAGGGCTCCATTAAGGAACATATAATCTCTTCCCATAACCAAACCATCGCCAGAGAAATCCTAGTAAACAACACAGAAATCATCGATAGATACAGCGATAGCAGGCGGCTTGACGTTTGCGAGGCACTACACATCAAGAAGTCAACACCAGCAATCAACAGCCAATTATTGCACAACTATATTCTACCCACCTCGAGACTCCGCTCCAATATAGAAGCATCAAGAAATATGGACCAATAGGCTTTCTACAAACACTTCTATTCAATACCCATTGTTTCTGTTCTGTCTTGTGTTGATACTTTTAATACCCTATTAATATCCCCTAGTGTTCTGTCTTGTGTTAATGCCACATCACCCTTCCCACCTCACTCAAATGTAATGCCACATCACCCTTCCCACCTCACTCAAATGTAGATATAAAATCAGGGAAACGCAAGTTCTAATCAGTTGTGTATTTGTGAAGTCTTTGAAAATGTAATAAGATTTACGAAACGCGCCCGTGTCGCGTCAGACTAGAAATAAAAATGAATTTTGGAGAAGTGATTTTTGATTTACCTCCAACAGTGAAGCGTAATGTACGAAAGATTGAGAAAATTCGTGTTAGAATTATTAATCTTACTTTTTCGGTCATATTTAATAATATATATATATATATATATATATATATATATATATATATATATATATATATATATATATATATATATATATATATATATTCAGATTATAAGCTTTGATTTATGCCTCCCTTGTGATATTGACGCACTTATCAACACAACTTACACAACTCCGTACATGTTACTCTTTGGTTTACACTCCTCAACCCAGTTTTCATGCTTTATATCATCATACACGACTCATACAAGTTTACATATTTTTGTTTTTGGTTTAGTGGCCATGATGGCATTTGTGCCGGATGGCCCCCCCCCCTCTTGCGTTCCCGTGATGAGTAAAACGCAAAATCCACGTGCCAAACTGTCGCCAGTCAGCAGAGAACTATTGTGCCTTAACGTACATTAACACTGTGAGAGGAAGGTGCATGAGATGCCCTAGAGTCCCAGGAGATAAGGCGTCAAGCATCCTGTAACTCTGGGTAGTCGAACAATGTCACGCCAAACAGTAGAATCGCGATGCCTCATCTTAAAAATTGAAATCCAGTCTGGCAAAAGCTTAAAAGATATCTTCCAGTGACCTCCCACGAAGCAAGAGCCAGAAATCCGCCACACCTCGTGGGCACTCCACAACCTGCCATCTTTCGACCAAACCGGAACCAGACAGTCTCCCTGGCCGAAGATCTAACCGGAAAAAGAAAATCTAACATCTTCCCTGTGACCCTCTAGAAGTGCGTCATATCAATCTGAACAGTTGGCGAGGAATGTTTGATAGCATCGTAGCGTATTGGGTACAGCAAGTTCAGTATTTTCAAAATTAAATATATATGTAATGCTGAGATTTGTGTGAGATTATTTGAATAACAGTGCCAGTAACAAAAATTTTCTATTGAAAACTGAAACATATATTAACACATGCTGCAGCTAATATTTATATCTACCCAATCTGATTCATACATAAGTGCCGTTCCTGTACACTAATACTGATAATTTGTTCTTAATCAGACCGCAATGTCCATTTCATCCAGCTGATATCTACTAACTCTTCATTATTTAGCCTTAAAACCATACATTTGTCAACAATAAACTGCCAGAAATAGGAAAAATTGGTTAAAAGTTTGCTATATGTGATCAGGAATAGAGTATATTGTTAACAATAGGAGCGACATGGGTAGAACTGGGAACAAATCTCAGACAAATGGAAATAGAAGCGAATAGAGCTTTACTGAAGTAGAGGATAGAACGCGGGTTGCCAGAGAACGCCACACACGTGTCACATCCTCATGATAATAGAGTGAGGGTGAAGGAAATTCGGCATTATCACAAGAGTTTCTGCTTTATATAGTACAGCAGGATTACGATACTCTGCTTCACGGTGTACAGCACTCTTTATGCCTAGTGCTTGAAGCTTCACTAATAATCCAGGGTCCCAGACTCGAATAGTATAGAATAATAATGATCAGAACAATTTATTTAACTGTATTTTATATGTAGTTAAAAATAAGGTTCAGAATATATTGTTCAGTGACTTAAGTATATTGGAAAGAAGGCTTTAAATTAAGTTAGGCCGTTTGGGCTGGCTTTACTATATTATCCTAGGCTAGGTGGTTTGGTTAAGTTTGATAAATGAGGATCAGTTTGAATCACTACTCATTATGTATAAATAGATTAGATTAAAGGGCTTTAATCCTAACAACTTATACACAGTGTTGCAATTCTGACTGAACATAACGTATGTATTTATTAGTTCTCATTATTAAATACAATATTGTTCATACTAAGATGTTTGGAAAGAATATTGCAATTTGTCAAACATATTTTTGAAATTTAGTGAAACTATTACTGAACATACATTTGCACGATATATGTCCATATTACATTATACAAGATGGAGACGGTTTGAGTATATTTTGGGGTCTGTCTCTCCTCTCTCTATCACTAGAGGATGGAGGAAAAGTGTAATAAAGCAGTCACATGAGGGACTGGTGGGAAGATAAAAACCCCTTCATAAAGTTGAATAGTGGCACTCTGCGTGATGTAGCGGTGATGGGCATTGGTGGAGGCTTGCCTTACATCCTTTTATATGCCCGGTAGACGGCTCCGGGGGGCCGATATAGCGCCTTGAATATATATTTCCGTAGGCCAAGAGTCTAGACACAAGGGAGCCGTGCGGCCCATGGCCGCCCGCTAGATAATTGTAGATTATAAAATGTATTGTTACCTATGTGTGAGTATTTATTCGAGGTTTAACAAAAGAGATGTCTATGCAGGCGATGAGTCACAATAACGTCGCTGAAGTATGTTGACCAATCTACACACTAGAAAATGAAGGGACGACGACGTTTCGGTCCGTCCTGGATCATTCTTAAGTCGATCAAGTCACAATCGACTTGAGAATGGTCCAGGACGGACCGAAGCGTCGTCGTCCCTTCATTTTCTAGTGTGTGGAATGGTCAACAAAGTTGATGTCTAGTTTGTGGCTTCCTGCGCATTCCTCTGATCATTCATGATAGTTGATCCTCAAATTTATGTGCAACTTCAAGCTTCAAGCACTAGGCATCTCAGGCGCCATCTTAAAGTTAATAAAAGACTACCTTTATCCTTTATTTCTACAAAAAACTACTTTCTTTAGTGCTTTACAGCCATCTACCATTAAGTATGTTGTTGAATTCATTATCATATGCCATATAGACTTTGTTGGGCTAGTTCGAATTAGTCCATGCGTTCCTGTGGCAGTTCCTGTTTCCAGTTATTCCGATTTTCAATATTCATCTTTTCGCTTCACTTCCATTTGCACTGGTTGGTTCAGCGACTTCCTTGCTTCTGGAAGTCGCTGAACCACTTTAATTATCATTGATAATCCAAGAAGATGAGCAGCATTCTCTCACTTCGTAAGGCGATCTTAAGTAAAGTTACACAAATGGAAGAAGTGTATAAAAATGTGAGAAATCATATATACATATATATCGATGTAAATGATAAGAATACAACAGCTAACAAAGATCTATCCAAGGATTATAGGGCTACTCTCAAGATAAATGCAGTAGAAAAATGTTATATATAAATAGAACCGCAAAAGATAAAATATTTTTTTTGCATGGTAATAGGATTAAGGAAACCAGTCAAATAGTTTATACAGAAATCATGCAGAGAGTAACAGCACTAATTCTAGCTCAAATGTGACTGATTGATTCTAATTCTAACTCAAATGAAAAAGGTGAGGATTACGAAATTTATGCAAATAAATTGTAAAATGTGCTTAATCTCCAAACACTTACAGCTGATTTTATAAAAATAAATGCATTATGTACAGTTTTATTAGATACCAAGTTAGATTACGGGATATTAAATAAGGCAAACTTTCCTGAAAATGAAATAGTTAGGAGAAAAACGGTTGTGGATTAACCATCTTGGTAAGAGGTACCATATAAAGCATTTGAGATACCGTGGCCGAGGAATACGCCAAAATTACAGTTTTTTTTTCATTTTTACTAATGCGTCGCATTCATAGCGAACTGCTCGTCTCCGTGAAATATGCAACGCATCAGATGAGAGAATAGGTTGGTGAAGTACTGTTGGAAATGTCAGACAAGATATACATATTGCTGCAAGGATCCTAAGCTCATGTACACATTACTGCTGCGAGGATCCTAAGCTCATCTACACATTACTACTGCGTTGAGTTGTTGACATTTCCAATGAGAAAAACTCGCTGATTTGGCTTTCGACAAAGACCCTCAAAAAGGTCTTATTGAAAAATAATAGGCAGACTTTCATTTCAGACTAAAAGTTTGAAATGAAAATGAGAACAGTGATACGAGGGCAGCTGTTATTATGCGGGATCTCGCATGGCTTACTATAGATCATAATGGTGTTCCTTATATATATATAACAATAATTGGCTTGATTGGTGAGAGTAATTTTATGGTCACAGACGATGCAACAATTTTGAGAAAAGACATCAGAACGACTGTTCTGATGTTCAGGTCCGCCAGATAGACTTGAATAATCTAACTGAATGAAGCAAGAAATGTATTAAGAATGGACGTAGAGAAGAGTGGTATTAAGCCCAATAAGAATTACAGACTTTGTGAACAAAATATAGGAAAATATGAAATAAAACATTCGGGTAATTATAGATGATATTTGATAAAAAAAAACACCCTAACGATACCTGTATTATGATTAAATTTAAATATATGGTAAAATGATAAATTATTTACAACTTACGTTAGACCAGTAGTGGAGTATGAAGTTGTGATATGATACCATTGTTTAAGGAAAAATGTTAATGCAATGTTTTATCAATAGAGTAATTGATAGTTATAAGTTTTAAAACTATAAATGTTAAAATACAAAAACAACAGCAATAAATATAGTTTTAATAATAATAATAACAACTACTGTCAGTTAGAAAATATAAATAATTAAGGACTCTAATTATCAGGAATAAAAATCTTGTTAAGCTTATTAAGGTCTCCCTAGGCCTACGACTGACCTTTCTCAGGATGGAACTCACAATAGTGAGCTATCTCAAAGGCACCGATTTGCTACCATGTTAATAGCAATCCGTCCTTAGACTAGGCTCGTTAAAGCTTCGGCCCCACCCCACCACGAAAGCGCATTTATAAATTTTAACGTATTGTGAATTAAATTTTTTCTCATTTATATATTACTGTTGTTATATAATAAGGTTTTATGTTTGGCTAGGCGTAGGTTAGGTGGTTAGGTTCAGTTGGAAATTATATATATTTAAAGTACTTGAGTGAAGCATATTCAACGCTGCGATTCGAGTAGAAGTCGTCAGCGGAGCACTGCTAGATAAATGTTCAACTGTCATCACTTGTGCATACATAAAATGTTGTTTATAAAATGTTACCATTCATTACCAGGTTTGATAGCTGGATTATCGAGCATTAAGCCTTTGATACGAACGGGCTGTGAACAGATGCATCAGGTGCTATAAAACGTCTGCAAACCACTCGTTCTGCGCTGAAATTGAACCCTAAACCATACGGTTGTTACCTTGGGGTTCAGAATAACAACTGAACCTGACCATCCGGACAACTGTAGGAAAGAACTATTGATCAGTTCCGCAGATTGTAATTGATATTAATTGATGAGGTCTGATGAACAGCGTCCTCAGCCACGCCTCATAAACAATGAGCAAGCGGTTGTTAATCCAGTTGTCAAAGCCCTTTTGCACCTTCCAAAATGGTTTACCCTCATGTAAAAATCAATAATTGTTAACATAATCAATTTACAAATTATAGGACAAACTATACAGCAAATTGTTATATGCAATTATTTTATTTTTATTTACGAACAAATTTCTTGCTTACGCTGTTTGATAATAATAAAAAATACGTTTTGGGGTCGGCCACAAATTGGATGAGCATAGATTGGGAATTAATTGAATTAACAGGACATTCACACCTATCCTTGACTCAACAATTAAAACTCATCGCAACCCATCCTTTGGTTAATCTCATCCATGCATACGTCCAATTATAAACACACATGAAAAAGTTTTAATGTATTGTGTTGTACCAAAAAGCTATATTTTCTTAAATGAAAAAGGAGTATTACTATATATTATAATCTATAATCAGAATAGGTTATGTTTTGATTTTGTTGGAAGTTATTCAAATGTGCAATGTGTCGAAGAAGCATATAGAGGTGTGCGACTCACAACTGACGACGTTCTAACATTTCTCGAAATGGGCTTCGCTGACGACCCTGTTCGAATTGCAACTTAGTAAATGCTTCATACGCATTACTTTAAATACAAGTAATCGCCAACAGAACCTTAACACCTAACCTAACCTAACTATACATTGAACTTTAATGTATAATAGTATTTTTTTTATAAATGAGAACAAACTTATTTATAATTCACATTATGTTAAAATTGACGAATGCGTCATCGAGGACGGCCACCGCTTGAACGATCCTGATCTGAGGAGAGGCTGGGATACTTGATTAATCACCTCTAAGTGCGGATATTTCATTAACTGCCTCCAATTGCGTATTCTTCATTAAACACCTCCAAGGGCGGATATTTCATTCCCTTTCTTTAAATGCGGATATTCTAGTAACTATTTCCAAGTGCATATATTTCATTACCTACCTCTAAATGTTGACATTTCCACCGGAAAATGTCCTCCACAGGGCACAGTACCCCCTACTGGCGGCCATTTTGTAACGGCGGAGTATTGATTACAAGTGAGGTAGCGGCGGTATAAGGGAGGGGGAGGGAGAGATAGAAAAGTGAGGAAGGGAACGGAGAATCTTGATAGGGATGGATGGACAACAAATGAAAGAGGAAGCAGACAAAGGATACAGAACGGTGGAATGGGAAAAGGGAAATAAGTGCAGACCGGAGAGAAAGAAATTATTGCAGACGAGGAACCACAATAACGTGGGTGAAGAGTTGACACTCATCCCATACATATGAACATGAAGAACCGACGACGTTTTGGTTCGTCGTGGACCATTATGACGACTTGATATTGGTCCTGAACGGACTGAAACTTTGTCACTTCTTCATTTTCGGATGTTGGTGTTGGGTGTCAACGGAAATAGTGTTGGAAATAGAATTAGAGATAGAGAAAGAGAGAAAGAGAGAGAGAGAGAGAGGAGGGAGGGGAGGCTGAAGAAAACTGAAAAAAGAGAAAAAGGTAGGAAATCAGAAAGAAAGAGGTGCAGAAAGAGACAAGAAGAGTGAAGGATAGAGAGAGAAATAATTGAATTGTGACAAAAAGAAGAAAACTTCTCAATGTTAAGGTCATCTCACCACAAGTATTTACTCGTCAAATGCTTCTGAAGCAGTGAATGTTGGTCATCATTGATCGGATGTTTAACTTGCCTATAACAAGTCTCCTGACACTGTTCCACACGGGGGATACCGGAGGTATGAAAGAAAAAATTATGGTCATGCACTACAAGCCAAATACAGAACATCTGATTCGGTTACGGTCGACAGATAAATACATTATTGAGTTAGCGTTAATTATGTAATAACCTTGATAATTAAATATCACGTGTGGTGTTTTCATGGACATAACTTGGGGAAAAATATTATTCACAACATCAATATGCTTTCTTGATATTAATGATCAGATTAAGTATTTTTCAGTCGTCACAAAATTGGATGAAATCAAAATTAGCCAAGTCAAAGAAAATCTCAAATAACTAGAGAAAGCAAAGCATTTGGACTTTGAATAAATAAATACAGCTTTATGTGAACAATCTAACTACGGGCTCACCATAGCCTGTGCTTGCCTGGAACTTTTTGTTCCTAGTAGGGAATCTTAAACAACAACAACAGAACAATCTAATATTCTTCAGCTTGGATCTGAGAATAATAATAAGAAAAAAGCTTATTAGCAAAAACTTTATACGAATATATGCAACATATCCTATGAGGTACTCAGATAAGTATGAGGTATATCTAAAAATCTTCAAAATATCTATTTTAATATAATCCATCACCTTGGATTATATTCACGTAGATTATATTCACTGAAGCTGACAGGATAGTTATAGGGTGCACTACAACCCACAGGAAGGGTATTAGGTTCACTATCCTTCACAGCATGGGGTATGAGATACACTGCCGATCACAGGATGGGTATGGGGTCCACTGCCGCTAACAGGTTAGATATGGAGTCAATTGCCATTAACAGGATGGGTGTGGGGTTAACTGCCACTCACAGGATGGGTATGTGGTTCATTACAACTCAGAAGATGGGTATGAGATCTCCTATCACTCACAGGATGGATATTTGGTCCACTATGAATCACAAGAGGCTTATAGTGTGGATAAGAAATAAATGAAACTATCCATCATCCTTACCTTCATATCTCGTGCCATCACTTGAGTCATGCGATGAAGTTATATTCAACATTCTTCAAAAGTATTCCAGGGCAAAGTTAATGCTAAATAAACTGTCTTGAAGGGCGTAAAAGGAATAGTCAGGGAATAGAAAAAAGAATATGAAAAGAATGGGAATCGAAAAAAGGACCCTAGTGGATTACATAAATCTGGAACAGAACTGTGACCCGTTTATTCAGCTGGAAAAATTTAGATATGAGAAGGATAACTGAGAATACTGGAAAAGATTAATTGAATTATTAAATAATATTAAAACAAGCATGGGTTAGGATTAAGGAAAACACTGAATAGCCTAAAGACAAAACATAGGTAATGATAAAATAAATGGTTTGATAAAGGTAAACTGGAGTTTGGATAGAGATAAACATGTGCTAAGATAGAGATAAACATGTGTTAAGACAGAGATAAACATGTGTTAAGATAAAGATAAATATTGATTAGGTTAAAGGTAAACAATGATTTGGTAAAAGAAATGAAGAGGAAGGAGGAAATGACAAGTAGCCTTAGTTTGAAAAACTACTTTTTAAAAACTCAGGGTATAAAGTCTTATGAATAAATATTGGAAGAGTTGCCTGTGATCCTGTAGGTTTCCGGTACCGCAAGCCTTTTGGGGACTATAGGTCTCCTGGTATCGTAGGCCTTCAGGTCCCATAGGCCTCATGGGACCATAGGTCTCCTAGACCCGAAAATCTCCTGCAGTGTTGGTTCAATACACTCTATACGGGCTTGCTTTTCGACACGTCTTTCTTCATATTTACTGTTAAATATTACTGTATCTGTTTACTATTAGTGTTCACCGTTTATCATCACAATTATTCTTTCCCGTTTACAAAAGGGAATTTTTCTTTAGATCTTTCTTGCACTAATTTTTACATTTCTGCTGTATCAGAAGACGCTGTTGTATTCACGTCGATGTGTTGATGCTTATCATTACAGCATGCGCAGTGACGCCAGTTAATACATAATCTTTCAAATTCACCAACTTCGCATTTTCTTTCGGTAATTACATTATTTGTTGATTAATTTCCACTCAAAACACACATCATATTAACGTTTAGAGGTGCTGAAGCGAAAGTTATTTCGCTTAAACGTAAGCATATATCTGTATATATATGTGTATAAATATATATCTCTAGATATATCACTCAAATGTAAGCATATATATATCTGTAGATAATATATATATATATGTTGAAACACACATGTTCGTATATGGGACAATATTCACTTCAGACAGTGGCCTTGATGTTTTTACAATTTAGTTGCTAATGGTCACTAAATTCTTAGGTTCAGTTAAGTTCATTTCTTGCTTGCCACGTTGAAACTTAAAATCGGCCAACCAGCCAACCAGTCCGTCGACCAGCACCCCAGTTAGCGAGTCAACCGGACACCCAGCCTTCCAGTCACATAGTCAGCCAGACAGCTAACCATCACCAGTACAATTTCTGCAACTACTGTATTTCCCCAGGAGCCAAGAGCTCAGTATATATATATGCATGGACTTGGAAGTGACCCAAAGAACACCTGGACGGAGCTGGAGGTATGCATAATAAACTTGGATATGGACTACTTGGGAACACTTTTTCTCTCTACTTGTCTTACATATCGACAACAGAGTCATTGGGAGGGCAGGAGGAATAGATCGTTATAGCCTTGAGGGACCGAACATTCAGTAAGGTTGCAAGAAAGACTCGTCTTGTCTTCTGCAGCTTAGAGGAGGAAGAGTGTGGTTTAGCCATAAAACCTATATGCCGACTGCGACTGCATCCTTCCCCAGTGAAGGCAAAACAATGCAGTTTCGAATTTTCTGCAGGGGCAGTAAACGAGAAAATGCAGGCGGGGTAAGGAGGAGGAGGTGAAACGAGGGAATGTGGTGGATGTGGGAGAGGGGGGAGGCGAGTGATGGCTGCACTAAATACATAAATGCATTTGGTGGTAAGACGGCTAGTGAAGAAATGCCGACAAAGAATAAAGGAAACTGAAAATACAAGGGTATAAAATTTAATGGGTGTGTGCAGTGGGAGACTTAAAAAATAAAGAGGCATTTGAGGCACAACTTCAAAAACAGATACGAAGAAGGTATGACGAATTAAAAGTAGATTTGCAGCAGATTATATAAAGGAACAATTGAACTCATGATATGCATGATATGTAATGATTTGAATGAGGAAGTAGTTAAAGTGAAGAACTTGTAAACTAAACACTGGTAAAAGAACCTTCATGTATAACGCAAAAAACATTGTCAGACTCAGCAAAGGAGAGGAACTAAGGATTGTAAATAACATGTAACAATTCCTCTCATAAAGTATTGAAAAAACGTTAAAAAAGACAGTAAACAGAGAACAGATACTACAAAGGAGCAATGCATCCCTTGCAATAAAAATTAACAACTAACAACGCGTAAACTGACAAAAAACAAGAAAAAAAAAACAGGAAGGGAGATGTAGCCGTGAGATGGAAAAAAATGTGTGAAATTACAAGAGAATGTAAAGAATATCAATAAATAATGATAATATAAATATATGACTTTCGTATAAAATGTTAAGATAAGTTGCAGATAACTGAGTTGAAGGAAAATAAGAGAGACGGAATGGTGAGAGGAACTGAATACCAGGTGAGGGGGATGGGCAGTATGGGGGCATGAAACGCAGTATAAGGGAAAGGAGGAGAGGAAGAGGACACTAAACCAATAATGCAGGTGACTACAGAGATGACAAGACACAGCAATATACAGACGTGGGGAGTGAGGAATGCAGTTGCCGGGGAAGGGAAAGAGGAGGGGGTCAGGGAAGGAGTGGTTGCAATGGCTTAGTGAGGTGTTAGTTGTAATGGTTGGTGAGATGGTGGTTGTAGTGGTTGGTGTGGTGATGGCTGCGATAGTTGGTTTGTGTGTGTTGATGGTTCATGTAGTGGTTGATCTTGTGGTGTAAGACATGGTGGTGATAGTCGAGCAGGCCGTGGGAGTGAAGGGAGGTGTGATGAGGTTATGGTGGTGGTGGTGGTGCAGGAGGTAGTGATGGTGGTAGAGGAGGATGTATTTAGGGTGGGATCCCAGGCCTGCATTGTTATGGGAATCCTTCGCTAAGAAGATTATGCGAGACTAATGCTGCAGTTCGCGGTTGGTAGAAAGAGGGAGAGGCAGAGATAAAATTAGAAAGAGGGAGAGGGAGAAACAGAGGCACATAAGGAGGCAGAAAGAGAGAGGGAGAGTGTTAGAAAGAGATAGGGAGAGACTGATCGAAAGAGAGAAGGAGAGATAGACAGAAAGAGAGAAGCAAAAAGTGACACAAGCAGAAAAGTCTGACTGAATTTTTTCACCACGTGTCAAAAATTAAACTGAAACAATATTGAAATATCACCCGAACATCAATATTAACATTTCTTTTTTATTTCCAAGTAATAACCGACTTCAAATAGACCAAAAATTTAAGTAAATTGTAAAATAAAAACATTTCCAATTAATGCATTACGGAAAGGCCAACTCTTTCCATATAAATATTATTTCTTGGTCTTTTTCCTTCAACTCACAATTTGTTAAATACATGCATTACATCGTTTCTTAACTCGATGGATTTAGATGAAATCCACTTCTTGGTTCTTGCGAATCATGCTCAGGCATCTTTAGAATATTCATTCTGAATAATCATTCTGTGTGTAGTTGTGTGCAACTCTATTTGTGTATATTTAGCATCAACTTTTTGTGCCTGCAGGATTGATCTGTTAGCTCTTAGACTCGTAAAACGTTAAAATAAGTTGCTAATTACTGAGTTGAAGGAAAATAAGAGAGAAAGATTTCAACCGAACATTTCAACCGTCGGTAGTCTAATATACAGACTTCGACCTGTTTCTCTCTCTTCTTTCTTCGTAATTTTATCTCTCGCATGCACACACATACCCAGGATGCAGCCCGTAGCAGCTAACTCGTGTACCTATTTACTGCTAGAGACCTCAAGTGAAAGAAACTCTGCCGATTTGTTCCTGTCTCGACCGAGAATTGAACCCGGGTCTGTGGACTTCAGCTTGTGCGCACGAGAGTGTATTTGGTGTACCTACCTAGACATGTTTGTTAGGACGAGCGACAACAGAAAATTAATTCCCTCCTTCGGAACCATTACTAGATAAAGCAAAGGATGTTCTATTGTATTTCCAATTATTTACATTTAAATGTTTAGAAAGTTCACTTCATTAAGATTTAGATAACTTCATATATTTATTATTTCTACGCTTGAAGAGTTCTTTAGGGTATCTCTATGAAAAATTTGCGCTTAATTTCCATCTATATCCGTTCGTTCTATTCTTCCCCCATTCTTAATATGCTTCTTTTACTGGTTCTTCGATTATCCTTAGAATATTATTTTACGATGAGAAAATCTACTGGGTATATAATTCCCAGAATCACAGAAATCACTGAAATGGGATTTCTGTGTGATAATATTTATTGAAATCCTGTCTTCTGTTCCTTCATTCTTCCAGTGATCTTAGATACTGTCCTTTGAAAGTTCTTCATACCTCAGGCCTCACCGTTCTGAAATTAGCCTTACTGTATTGCAGAGAGAGTTCTATACGCTCCCTAGTCGAAATTATAGGAGAGTATCCGGACGTTCACATGTTTGGGATATCAAGCACAAATTATATTTTCCTCCTAGTTAAATTTGTGATTATGTCTACCCCGAGTGGGGTTTTTATTTTCTTATGTTGGAAGTTGCTTGCCCTTCATTTTGCACGGAATTTAGACACTTCACTCTCTTTGTACTTTGTGCTAAGCCATATTTTCTGACGTTCGTCAGTGATACATATGCTATTTAAGCTGTGGATGTTGTGAATTTGTATATGCTAATGGCAACGTAATAGTACTTACGGACTGGTAGTAGGGACTCTTGGGCTTTCTCCATAATCTAGGGTAACTTTACTCGGAGATTCTTACTGTTATATCTACTCTAGAAGTTAATGTTATTTGCTTCCACTTCTTCTAGCTCAACGGTCCGTGTGGTGCATGGTGATTTTAAGGTGGTTCTTGTTCCCTAGGGTCGTACAGTGTCAGCCCGCCCTGCCATTAGGTCATTTTATGCTGTATTTGCTATTTTTAAATCATGTCTGAAAAAGGAGGTGGGACACGGAATTGTTTTGGATGTCATTGTAGTTCCTGGGCAGAAACGAGTTGAGAAGCGCTGATCA
The DNA here is from genome assembly GCF_040958095.1 of Procambarus clarkii. NCBI lineage: Eukaryota > Metazoa > Arthropoda > Malacostraca > Decapoda > Cambaridae > Procambarus > Procambarus clarkii. The sequence continues at coordinate 3,187,308 of NC_091156.1, forward strand.
TGTTCATTTCGTGTGTGCCCTGCTAGTGCAGCGTATTTACAGTTCTCCCTTCGGTCTACAGCTGTCTGAAACCAAGTATCCCAGTAAGCTTTGTCTATGATTCGTTTTAATATGTTGTGGTGCAGTGATAAGTGGTTTACCTCCTCTTCCACTGTTTGTAGTTTCAACTCGGATTTCTGATAATATTTTCAAGTGATTTTCTGATAAGAGCTCCTCAAGCAGTTTTCTCATAACAATCTCAAGCGATTTTCTGGTAACAGTGTCAAGCGATTTTCTGATAAGAGTCTCAAGCGATTTTTTTTATACCAGTCTGAAGCGATTTTCTGATTAGAGTCTCAAGCGATTTTTTGATAACAGTGTCAAGTGATTTTTCTGGTTGCAGTGTCAAACGATTCTCTGTACCGTTTCATACACATATTCTCTACCAGATAGAGATGCTGCATATTTAAGGACTAATTCTACATAATTTCTGGCTGGGGAGATGGAGGTACGAAAGATGAATATCAGGTAGTACGAATGATATTTAATGATAGCATAAGAGATTGTACAATTTTTTTCGGTTAAAGCACTTAAATTTTATATTTTTCAAAATATTATGGAAGCTATGACCAACTCTTCTTGTGTAGTGAGGTCCAATTCCTTTAGTCGTGTGAGTGTATGTGCGTGTGTGTGTGTGTGTGTGTGTGTGTGTGTGTGTGTGTGTGTGTGTGTGTGTGTTAGTGTGTGTGTGTGTGTGTACTCACCTAGTTGTACTCACCTAGTTGTGTTTGCGGGGGTTGAGCTCTGGCTCTTTGGTCCCGCCTCTCAACCGTCAATCAACAGGTGTACAGATTCCTGAGCCTATCGGGCTCTGTCATATCTACACTTGAAACTGTGTATGGAGTCAGCCTCCACCACATCACTTCCTAATGCATTCCATTTGTCAACCACTCTGACACTAAAAAAGTTCTTTCTAATATCTCTGTGGCTCATTTGGGCACTCAGTTTCCACCTGTGTCCCCTTGTGCGTGTTCCCCTTGTGTTAAATAGACTGTCTTTATCTACCCTATCAATCCCCTTCAGAATCTTGAATGTGGTGATCATGTCCCCCCTAACTCTTCTGTCTTCCAGCGAAGTGAGGTTTAATTCCCGTAGTCTCTCCTCGTAGCTCATACCTCTCAGCTCGGGTACTAGTCTGGTGGCAAACCTTTGAACCTTTTCCAGTTTAGTCTTATCCTTGACTAGATATGGACTCCATGCTGGGGCTGCATACTCCAGGATTGGCCTGACATATGTGGTATACAAAGTTCTGAATGATTCTTTACACAAGTTTCTGAATGCCGTTCGTATGTTTATAATGGCTTTACGAGACCTGGGTCCAGGCATCGAGGGGCAGGAGGTCCAGGATTACCCTCGTAATGTTCCAGTTATGAGCTGGAGCGGCAAAAGACCGCGAATAACAACGCAAGAATTATAAGTAACTTTATGCCCCATTAAGCTTTTTAATCAAAGGGCCGCAAATATAGAGGGAAGGAGAAAAAAGTAAATGGAGGATGCGCGATATACACAATCTTCGCGTTGCGAGATTGTCCAGCCTATGTTATAGGATAATATTAAAGTTAATAGCGATACAATAATGCACGCAAATCAGACGGGTATTTCTTAGCGTTTTTTTATGATTCACAGAACACTGAGGACAACTAAGAGTTATCACATGTCCTTATAACCTTAACCCTCTAGTAGCGGTTCATGGCGGTAGCTAAGGCCTTGCGAGAAGAAAGGACAGTGTAGGAAAGACGAACAAATACTAAAAGTAAATTAAAGGAAAAGGAAATGGAGAAACATCCTTACTCCCCGCTCTTGGACGGATCCTTGACAAAGTCCTAGTAGTGAGATGAAGACCAATTAGATTAGATTTTTTTTTAAATCTAAGTTTTAGCATTATTGTTTTGAGTATGCGTTTATATCCTTACCTGTATGTATATGTGTGTGTGTTTGAATCAAACACTATCTATTTTGTGTTTGAATCTTGATGACCGTAATAATTTACCTCCCTTGACTCTACTCACAGTAAGAACGCAAAGAGTGTGGCTCAGCAGGCCACACTGAGCCTGAGATATTCATTACCAGTATCTATTTCATAATTGTAACACGTCTTACCTGATCTACCAGGTATGGAAATCACCTGCAAATTTATCATAGTAATGTCACCTGACTGGGGATAATTGACCTCAAAAATGGAATTCTATTCCGCAACCAAAAGGAGATTACCTAATCGCTAATAGAACATAAAGAACAAATTCACCCGGTTTGAAATCCCATGCTACTTTTCTTGCATATTGATGGCTTTTTTCTGTGGTCCTCGATAACATGTCCTCCTCAACTCTTCCCCATCAGTCTTAAATCTCACAGTTCAAGAGATGAACGAAACGGGGTTTGGAAGGGAGGGAGGAGAAGAAGGCAAGAAGAAGACGGGAAGTGGGCAGTTTTGGAGGGAAGGGAAAGGCGGCGGGGCCTGGGAGGGGAAGGGAAAGCGGACTGAGGAAAGGGTATGAGGCAGGTAGTTGAATTTGGGGTGAAGTTCCCATAGAGCTTCCACTTGACTTAAGGATTTTTAACATACACTGCTACTGCCATTCACGGTATTTTTTATGCTGAATTATATGGCAAAAAATCAATCAATGTCTAAATATTTGCACGGTTAATTTATGCAGCCGTCATTACTCATTGTCAGCCTATTTAGTGAACTGCACATTACACCACGTTTCGTTGCTGCTCTGTAACCAGCGCTGTCCGTAAATGTGTGCGGTATATATATTATATATATATATATATATATATATATATATATATATATATATATATATATATATATATATATATATATATATATATATATATATATATATATATATATATATACAATATGTTTTCTAGATGTACTTTTGTCCAGTATTAGCTCCACACACTCGTCGTTTCAGTGTCTAGAGTCTAGAAGCTGGTTTCTCACCAATTTTTTGCTCTAAGATTTTTTTTAATTCTCTTCGGCAACCAAATCTCGTGGCAACTTTCACTTGGAAAATGTTACGCTAATGACATATTTCGTGACAGCCTTCAGGCTCGTGTAGATCTCTAGCTTCCACTAATGTTCTTTAGTCCATTTCTCACTTTAAACATCGCTTTTATCATCTCTGCAAAATTTCCTCAATATCTTGAACGTTCGTTGATATTTCTCCTTCGATCCTTTTTTCATCAACGTGATAAAGTTAAGTGAATTGTCTTGAAGACGTGAATACTGATAACAACAGGAGATGCCTCGAAAAAGCTAATATGCCTTCTGCAGTTTTCTCTGCTAATATGTTCAAATATTCTACCTTGCGAGCTCGTCAAGGCGAATTCCGAGTTTCAAGAGCAGATACGATAAAAAACAAGAATGACAAAATATTTTGTAATTGTCAGCTGAGAAGGAAGGGCCCAGGATGTGAAGGTCAACTTTGCAGGCATAACTTGACAAGTACATAAGCTCACCAGTTTCCTCTATCATTTGTGTTTGGTTGTAAACACAAATTTATTCTGTCTCTGACTTGTAGTTAAGGTCCAAGGACTATTACTATCTTAAATTACCACAGCTATCCTGAGAAGTCATTATCGTCATTCTCAAGCTCTGCTGGACGGTCCTTCATATCATCAGATGCTAAGACAGGTAGGTAAAATATTATGGTGCCCAGTGTTTGCAACTTGCAAGAGATTAATATCGTCCAAGACTTGTTTCCAAGCTGTCATGAGTTGGTATTTTTCTATATTTCATTCTATATTTCATTCCATTTAAAAATTCTATGTTCATTCCAATTTTGGGAATCAATGGAATGACACATTGTTTTTTTAATTTGATCAATGGAGCATGTGGGAATGACCAATGCAACATGTGGGTATGAGCAGTGAATGATGTGTGTATGATGATGCCAACTACTCACCGTTCCCTGGAAAACCCCCACAAAAGTCTGCTAAATCTTAGGTACCTTTATATTGTAAGATGAACAGAAGCAATCAGGTGTAATGAAACGTACCATTCGACACGGACCTCAGGTCCTTTGGGTTGTGAGTCGAGAACACTTAAGAGCCCAGTATCGGTATCGTACAGCGGATCATAGGAGAGATGAAATCCATATCCTTACTTGCAGACACACCAAGGAATTATATTTGTTTGTGTAACTAAGATCAGTCCACAAACATTTAGAAAGTCATGGGAGCTATTCAGCATGTTATGATCTACCAACATTTGTATTTGTACTAGCTCGTGTTATTATTAAGCATGTGGAATGCCAGTGAATATTAAATATCACCGATCTAAATACTATTAATTATCGTATTCAAAGCCGTTATTGGTCAGTAATTAGAGCTGACAATGTACATAATACTGCTATTATGTGACGAGGTAAAAAAAATGCGTTAGTTTTTCGTCAAGAAACGAGAGTGGAAAGTATCATTGTGAAATTTACACTTATACGGATCATACAAAGGTTCATTAGTAGGGGAAAATACTATCAGCGGTGACAACAACTTCGTCTGGGTGCTTTCTTGGCTTGTAAAACTTTACTATTCCTCACAAGTTGAGGAACAGTGAAGTCATCACTAGAGGAACAGTGAAGTCTGTTCTTGGAGAAACACACTGTTCTTGACAGACTTATTAAAATCAAATTCCACCAAATGAAAATGTGAGTTTGGGCAGGGAAAGAGAGTATAAATCATGAAACAATAACGACATAAGAGATGACTGGTTGGAACTGTAACGTTAAGGAATTTAAAAAACAAATGCAGGTTGGTGTAGGCATAGCTAGCTGTCTCAGATCATACCGTGTACGAGGGCACATTTATCACCAAGGTGAAGTAACTATTACGATAAAAAAATAAGATATTACGGCCAAATAGCACTTGGAAGAGATTAAAGGGTAAGGATTTATGATAGAATGAAGGAAGGGAATGGTGTACAACCAATTGGTTAATTATCACCAAGTAAACAAGGAAGTTAAGAAAAACAATGATCATATTGTTTGACAAATTAAGTCTGAAAGTTTTCCCGACACAAATTTGAACATATTTTTAAATTTCAATCAATAAGACAAATTAATCGTTTAAACATAATGATCACGAACGTCATGGATAAAACCTGTGGGCACATGCATGCATGTAATATTGTACAGAGCAGTGCTCTGTATAGGATAGATGAGAATGACTCAGAATTTTCTACAGTAGTCAGTGAACACTACTCACTGCTTGTCCTGATGTTAAGGCAAGTCCTTGCAACGGCAAGGACTTGCCTACTTTAGCCCATGTAATGATTCAGAAAGCTGCAACAAACTAAAACGTGCGATTTATGATAACATGTAACATGTAAAACATGATCAAATTTTAACATATACTCTGACAATCTTAAACATGGTACACTGGAATTGTGTGTTTGCTAATATGTCTTACAAGCGTTCTCACCCATGCTATAGAGTTATCTGTAATACAAATATCTGTACTTGTTTCCAGTCTAATGTACTGCAGAGGATTACGTCTTGCTCTGATAACACTAGAGCCATTGCTCTAAATGCATTAGAAACAAACCATTTGATTGATTATATACTAATTTAACTTCTGACAAACTAGAAACTTTTGAATTTGCTTACAAAACTGATTACCCCTAAGAGTCTATGTATTTGTTGCTGCAGATGCTATTCAACACTACAATCGAAAGGACAGCAATGTTTTCTCTCCGTTCGAAAGGGTTACCACCGAGTTGTGTATTCTTCTTGCTGGATATATACATTTAAGAGTTTTCTCTAGTGCTGCGCTATGTTTATGACTAAAGTACACTTACTGGATTGTCAACTAGCCTAAAGCCCAACACTGGAAGCAAAGTTGACAAAGTTTAACACGCTAAATTCTTGAAGAAATTAATTTCAGTAAATGTTATTGCTGAATTCCTATATATTTCTTATCAGGTATGCAGAGTAGATGCGAAATAGAGTAATGCCTATACCGGAAATTTCTCACACAAAAAATGACAACAAACAAAGAGCTGTTTTTGACCCTCTGTATTTTACCTATCAGGATCCATTTCCTCAAAGTCAAAAAGCCAAATTTATTTGCTGTGCAACGGCAAATAATTTTGGCAATGCTGATGATCTAGTTTAATTTGAAAGTTGGAACCTGCTAAAATGTGATGCACAAATTGATAGAGATATTTGACAGATTTAGTGTTGAATGCAACCTTATTCATAATAAATATGCTCTAAATAGCTAAATATTTCTCTACGAGACTCACATTATACAGAGCTTGGAATTAAGTGCTAGCCCGAGAGATCGAAGCAAAATATGCCAAAAATCATCTGGGAAAATATTTTGTCATCAGAGGATTCACTAATAACAAAAAATATTTGCTGCCAGAGATCTCAGAGTCATTGCAAATGTTAATCTATGGGAATTTCATCATCTTTTTCCCCTGGTCGAAAAATACAATTATTTAACAGTCTGTGTTATTAAACACATACCTTAACAATAACACTGTATTGTTAAATAACACTATTTGTATGGTTACAAATTATAGGATATGCAAAACGCATACATCGAAAAGCTAAATTGCACATAGAGAAACTGCTCAAGTTGTATCTTGGATGAACATCTCGCACTTATTGCAGCTTTCTGCACAGCCTGTTGTACATTTTCGAATTTATTGCAACTTTCTGCCTAGTCTGTTGAACATTCTCGCACTTATTACAACTTTCTGCCCAGCCTTACTTCCACATCTACACTTGATGAAACAATTCATTAACTAATGATATTTTTTTGTCTGTAGGAAATTAGCCATCAAGCTTTGCCTCTCCATTTTATAGTTGTAAGAAAATTCATGTTAAGAATGAGGGATGTGAACAGTAGCGTAGCATGTTACAGAATGGGCCTAAATTGTTCACAACAAGTACAGTTTCAATTTCCTTTGTTGGTTATTTAATATTAATTAATAATTATTATAAAAAAGATGGCTACTTGGCAGCAATTAAAATTGTGTATAAATCAAATCTCTATTAAATGAGTTGTGTGTTCAAAGAAAGTTTGAGCAAAAGCTAGATAGGTAATTTGCTGGTGTTGCAGAACTGATGACATGATGTGGAATATTCCTTTATATATATGTAGTTTTTTTAGTCTGTGCTCACATAATTTAGTGTATATATGTTTTTTATCTAAGTTAATTAAGAAAGAATAGAGTACTAAATTTATAACCAAGCACTACTGCAGATATTTTGCAGTTTACATAAATTTATACACAAAGGACAGCTAAAGCATTTGTTACTATTAGCAACATAAGAATATAAGAAAAACGATACTGCTGAAAGTCTTTTGACACATAGAATGCAGCTTTTATATCCTCCTAAATAATTTTTTTGTCTTTACACAGATGAGAATAGGAACTGGCGACTTTTGACTCCTGTTAGCCAGCTGATTGCTTTCCCTGACCACAGCTGTGTTTTGTTTGCTTGGTTTGTTTGCAAAACGACCGGCCATCTGGATAACAACTTGACGAATAGTTAAGGATTGGAACCTAGTCCATCACTCGCCAGCCTTTCCTCATAACTCATGAGGAAAGGCTGCGGGAAATGCACCTTACGACACTGGAAGACAGAAGATTAAGGGGGGACATGATCACAACCTACAAAATCCTCAGGGGAACCGACCGGGTAAACAAGGATGAACTATTCAACACTGGAGGGACGCGAACAAGGGGACACAGGTGGAAGCTGAGTACCCAAATGAGCCACAGAAAAATTAGAAAGAACTTTTCAGTGTCAGAGTAGTGTGTGTGTGTGTGTACTTACCTCTTTGAAGTCCTATTTGTGCCTGCAGGATCGAGCGTTGTCTCTTGGATCCCGCCTTTCTAGCCTTCGACTGTTTAAAGCAATGATTCCTCTCTTACGTCTCTATCATACACAGTTTTAAAGTTATGAATTGTGTTTGCTTCCACAATATGCTCTTTTAGTTCATTCCATTTCCCCACTATGCTCATGCTAAAAGAAAACGTTCTAACATCTCTATGACTCATCTGAGTTTCCAGCTTCCACGCATGTTCCCTTGTTCTGTTGGTATTCCGTGTGAACATTTCGTCGAATTCCAATCTGTCAATCCCCGTAAGTATTTTTTTTTTTTTGCTGCTATCATATCTCCTCGTTTCCTCCTTTTTTCGAATGTCGTCAGATTCAGTTCCTTCAGTCGTTCATCATATCCCATTCCATGCAACATCGGGACTAGCCTCGTAGCAATTTTTTTAACCTTTTCCAGTTTCCTTATGAGTTTCTTTAGGTGGGAGTTTCATGATGGGGCGGCATACTCTAAGACTTGTCTCACGTAGGCAATGTAAAGCGCTCTGAATGCCTCCTTACTTAGGTTTCTGAATGACGTTCTAACTTTTGCTAACGTAGAGTTAGCTGCTGTCTTGATTTGGTGTTACGTCCACTCCCAGGTCTCTTTCTCCAATCGTCGTCGAATTGTTGCTCCAGCCTGCCTCTCAAGTTTGAATAGCAGTCTACTGTGCGGTACTGTGTGAAAGCCTTCTTGGCAGTCCATAAATATGTAGTCTGCCCACGCTTCTCTGTTCTGCCTTATTCTTGTAACTTTTTCATGGAATTCCAGTTGGTTTGTTAGGCATGATTTCCCTTCTCTGATCCAATGTTTGTGTTTGTTTACTTACGTAATGTTCTTTAGGTGTGTAACCAGTCTTAACCTGATTATTCTTTCAGATACTTTACAAGAAATACTTGTCAGTGATACTGGTCTGTAGTTAAGATCTTCTTCCCCCTCATTTTTGAAAAATTGGTACCACGTTTGCTTTCTTCTAACAATTGGGCAACTCTTTCTTCGTAAGTGACTCATTATAGATCCTTGCTAGAGGCACGCTGAGGGCCTGCGCGTTCTCTTTTAGTATCCATGGACATTGTCAGGTTCAACTGCTTCAGTTTTATCCAGTGTTGTTAGCTGTTTCATTACCTCTTCTGCTGTCACTTCTGTATCCGTTAGTCTCTATCTTGGGTCATCTCCTCTTCTAACAATGGAAGCTGCTCAGGCTCGGATGTGAACACGCCATGGAAACTGACATTCAATACCACGCAGATTTCCTCGTTGCTTTCTGTATATGCCTCCCCCTCTGTTTTCCTTAGTCTTGTCACTTAGTCGTTCACCGACATTCTTTTCTTATATGAATATGTAGTAATTTAGGCTGTTTTTTCCGCTTATATTTCAATATCTTTTCATAATTGATTTCCGATACTCTCATTATATTAATGTATTCATTCCTAACTCTGTTGCATCACATCTTGTTGTCCTCTGTCCTTTGTCTCCTGTACTTTCTCCACTCCCTCCTGCTTTTCATATTTGCTTCATGGCAATGGCTATTAAACCATGGGTTTTTATATTCCCACCTTTTTTCTTTTACTGTTGGCATAAAACTCTCTTCAGCCTCCTTACATTTACATTAACAAAGTCCATCATTATCTTGCACTGTTTTTCCTCTTAGTTCTTCTTCCCACTGTACTTCTCCCAGATAATCTCTTATCATACTGTAATCACCTTTCCTGTAGTATACTATTCTATCCACGACCTCTTTCCCCGTGGTCACAATTTTAAGCTCGATCATACGGTCAATGACTAGGACACAATGGTCACTGGCTCGTAGTGGTATTCCATGTTCTATATTCGTAATGTCTTTGTCATTCTGGGTGAAAATCAGGTCGAATAGGCTTGGTGTATCCCCCCCTTCTCTTTCCCTTGTGTCTTCCTTCACAAGTTGTGTTAGGAAATTCCTGTCTATAACTAGCAACTAATTTTGCTCCCAACGTTTCTTCCCCACCATGGGGATTTCTTGATTCCCAATCGATCTCTCCGTGAATGAGGTCCCCCATGACCAACTGTTTCCCCTCTCATTCTGTGAGATGTTGTTGCTGCCTCTGTAGATCATCTATACATGTCTTGTTGTTATCATCAAATTCCTGTCTGGGCCTTCTACTACTGTTGGGATTGTAGATTATCAAGATCACAATATTCTTCCCATCACCTGTCAGAATCCCAAGTAAGGAGCATGTGTGTCCATTAGTCCCCCGATTCTATAGTTCCTCAAATTTCCATTTCCGTTTTATGAGTAGTGTCACTTCCCCTCCATGTCCCTGTGTCCTTTCTTTCCTTCTCACTTGGACACACACACAAGTGTGTGTGTGATTATTAACACTCTTGTGTGTGTGTGTGTGTGTGTGTGTGTGTGTATTCACCTAATTGTGCTTGCGGGGGTTGAGCTTTGCTCTTTCGGTCCGCCTCTCAACTGTCAATCAACTGTTTACTAACTACTTTTTTTTTTCTCCACACAACACACACACACCCTAGGAAGCAGACCGTGACAGCTGACTAACTCCCAGGTACCTATTTACTGCTAGGTAACAGGGGCATTCAGGGTGAAAGAAACTTTGCCCATTTGTTTCTGCCTGGTGCGGGAATCGAACCCGCGCCACAGAATTACGAGTCCTGAGCGCTATCTACCAGGCCCCATGAGATGTGTGTGTGTGTGTGTGTGTGTGTGTGTGTGTGTGTGTGTGTGTGTGCACACACATATACACACACACACACATACACACACACACACTCACACACACACACATACACACATGCACGCACACATGCACGCACACACACACACACACACACACACACGCACACACACACACACACACACACGCTCGTTTATCGTTAAATTAGTAATGTCACGAGGTGGGGGACGCCTCATGACCTCTCCGCCAATCGCAGCGCGGTCTGTAGAGACTTATGACCGAGTCAGCCAATGGGGGTATTCCGTCTATTTCATGATAGGTGTTTGACGAATGAGACGGGGGCTTAGATAGAGGTTTTGCCCTGGTGGTAAATACAATGTGACTCAGTTTTGGTGAGCATGGAGACGGCCATTTTTTCAAATTATAGATTAAAGTTTTAATTGTTAACATACTCAAGAATTTAAAAAATATATATTTGTGATATGCTGATATACTAAAGAATTTACTTAAAAATATACTGATTATGATAAGATCATTTTTTAGTGAAAATATATCGTAAATTTATTCATTCATTTATAATAAAATATCACTGAAGTAAATATGTCTTCTTGAGTAGTAAGCTTTATTTTCTGATATCTTATGCCAACAGTTTATAGAAAAATCGCTGTTGTTACTCTAAGAGTTTGCTTTGACCTCTGCCCTTGACAGAGGTCAAAAACGTATTAAATTTGATAATTACCACCACTTTAAAATGATAGTTAGATTACTTATTGTCTGCTGACTTATGAATCCATGTCACATCTCAAGAAAGGGAGTCGACAGCTTTCACGTACCTTCGAGACGTCTTCCATTAGCTGTTTTAGGCAAATGTTAAACTAAGTTTTCTATTATATATACTTCAGAGGCAAAAACAACCAGAAAATAAAAGTAACTACCCTGTAAATATTAACAAAACAAGGAGTTCCTCAGTGACAACTAGATCAACATTCACTATGCACAAAAATAACAATCTGGGCGTTCAAATTTGCTGTACACCAGGACTTCTTGATGTGACAGAGGACATAAGGTATAGTTCTAATTTCCAACACCCAAGGTAATTAACACGTGATGCTAAATAATAATAATAATAATAATAATAATAATAATAATAATAATAATAATAATAATAATAAAAATAATAATAATAATAATAATAATAATAATAATAATAATAATAATAATAATAACAATAATCTACGAATAATCTACAATAATCTAGTCTATAATTTACCATGTCGTGGGATAGTTGTCTAAAGCGTGTGCCTGGGAACTCCCAGCGCATAGATTCGAACCCTTATCACAGCTTTTAAAGATTTTCTCAATAAAAATAATAATATTCAATAGTTAATAAATGCATTAATTCATTGCTGTTGAACCAATAATAATTTTTGTTCTGATTCGAGAAGAGGTGCAATGTTTATGGTATTCCCGATGGCACTAAGCTGGCTTCACATTGGTTTGGTGAACGTTAATTATATTAGGCCTTGATTCTACTGAAAATTAATTCGGTATAAGATATTGATATCAAAAGCCCTAGGAAATTTGCATGTTTTCGGAGGATCGCTCCATCACCGAGGATAATGAGGGATATATAAGTCTTTGTAACTCACAAATTAGATCTTTTGATGAAGAACGCGCCACTCATTTGGGATTCTTATTCCCGGTCTCTACCAAAGCTACTGGATCAAATCCATTAGATATAATCAGCAAGTTAGAGTAAACATTATGCAACCAACACCATTGAACTCACAGACTTCTCATCGCTGAAGTGTGCGTAATTTGATATTTTAGTTTCAAAGTTCACAAAATGCTTAACCCCTATCGCTGCTGGTTTCACTTTAGCATCCTACTTCAAGAATGCATTGCTTAACAAGAGGTATTAAAAATAACTTACAAGTATTCCGGAAAAAAAAAAAGTTTTCTGATAAATAATTGTTCATCAATTCACACACCTTAAAATTATATGGCTTATGATTCATACTGGTATTAAATATATTTAAAACGTTGTGGCTTCGCTATTTCAAAATATATGGGGTGGAATGATACCAAAAATATTCATATAAATTTGTTAGGAATCTCTAAGCTTTTTCGGATTGCCAGTTTTTCTCTCTTCCGAGGCGAGAAGTTAAAAGGAGTTAGAAACGTCCAGATGTTAATGAGTTATGCAGTAGTGAGAACTAGACATGTGCCTCTGCACGGGTCGACATAACGAGTCTCAAGAATTGGTGTTGTTGCTTTCAGAGAGACAAATAAGATATAAGAAAATTGCTACCACTATGTTTCAATATATGCGCAGATCCTTGGCTCGTAGGTGTAAATGTGCACTCGGGGCCTTGAAAGAGATGTGACTGACAGTCATTAAGGATACCAACGACTCCTGAAGTAGCCAATTTCTCTTTCCAGTGCCTCAATGTTGCGCTTCTGAGAAGACGTGACTTCTAAATTCTTGGCGCTTCACAAGACTTGACAACATGTTTTGAAACATAATGTTAGGAATGTGAGTTTTATGAAATATGTTATTAAATTTTCCATGTTAATAATGGAAATCGTCATTTTAAATAATGAAGGGTGAAATAGATAATTATATTATTGACATGTAAACTAATAAATATTTGTAATAGACAAAAGTATTTAGCCACTGAACACTCACAATCAGTAGTATTCGTTAGGAGTTACGTTTAAAATTTCTACAAGAACTACTTCTAGTATAATTACTACTACAACTAATACTTCTACTACAACTAATACTTCTACTACAACTACTACTACTACAACTGTAACTACTACATTCTAATGCTGCTGCTAGCATTCAGAATCAATAGCTTTAATCATAACAAATTCAGAATATTATTGATAAAACTTTATTCATAAATAGCTATACATTTATATCTGTGCTAGTTTACACAAAATTACAGTACATTATTTACTGAACCAGTCATAAGTAACAGCACAACGCCGCCGATCTCAAAGGCGCGTTCCTCAGTTTATACGAACTCTGTACTCGGAATCATTATTTCTCATATATATCCTTGAGTTTTGTTCACAGCTTGGCATAGGTTTTTTAAATGTTTATGTTCTGATGGACACTTATTTACATTTGTAGTACGTGGATAAAACTTTTATCAACCCGTCCCCAGGCTAAGCTCTATGAAGATAATTGTGTATAAAAACAGTTTCTCATGTATGTGTATATATGTATGTATGTGTTTCTCATGTATATATTCTCATGTATAATATATATATATATATATATATATATATATATATATATATATATATATATATATATATATATATATATATATATATATATATATATATATATATATATATATATATTAGGATATTTTGGTAGCAGTCTTTCCTGTAGACGTATATTATTAAATATGACCGAAAAAGTAAGATTAATAATTCTAACACGAATTTTCTCAATCTTTCGTACGTTTCTTTTCACTGTTGGAGGTAATTCAAAAATCAATTCTCCAAAATTCATTTTTATTTCTAGTCTGACGCGACACTTGAGCGTGTTTCGTAAAACTTATTACATTTTCAAAGACTTTACACATACACAACTGAATAGAACTTACATATCTCCGATTTGTTTATATCTACATTTGAGTGAGGTGGATGGGGTGAGGTGGTATTTAATAGGGTATTAATTTCATCAACACAAGACACAACACGAAACAATGGGTATTGAAATGGAAGTGATATATATATATATATATATATATATATATATATATATATATATATATATATATATATATATATATATATATATATATATATATATATATATATATATATATATATATATATATATATATATATATATATATATTTATTTATATATATGTATATATATAAATATATATGTTCTAGATTAGGTATAAGCTACATTAGGTTAGGTGCCTAAGTTCTGTTGGCAATTACTTGCATTAGAAGTACGTGATGAAGTCGTTACGGAGTTGCTATTCGAATTTAGATTGTTAGCTAATCACTATTCGAAAAATGTTCGAACGTCCTCAGTTTTGAGTCGTGTGCAAACTGTTTTTCATCCTTAAACAGAAGGATTTGGCTGCAGGATTAACAAACATTAGACCTTTGTTAATAAGGACGGGTTGAGAGGTGCAATTTGAATTTAGAAGGTGAGTGAAGCAGTGCTCGAGAAAAGCTCGAACGTTACCAGTTGATGGTCGAATAATGAAGCATTTGAAATTCATAAACTCGGGTTTGTTATCTGAATTAACGTACATTTAGCCATTGCTTCTGAGAACGGGCTAGGATGGGTGTCATTAGGTCATCAAGTTAGTAGCTTCACTGTAATGAGTAATGAATAATACTCGTTTGATCTCTGGTTCTTTAATCTTGAGGAGAGGGAGCAGTAATGTCTCTAAGCGGAGGGAACACATTTTGTAGACTTTATCAAATACGCAGACCAGTCACGTCCCTTGTTGCGAGTAGTCTGGATCTACGGTGCTGAATCGGATATATTTAATACGATCTTCGCTTAAGGTTTCTTATCTCTTTCAGAGATGCTTGTGTAAGTACTATGGGCCTGTGGTTACTCATGTTAGCCTTACTTAATCTACAGCGGTGAGCGAGTAATTATGTCAGGTATGTTGATATCAATTAAATTTAATATGTTTTATAACTTCTTGATTATAAACCTCTTTGGAGAAGTCTGATGTGGCTTATTTTTATTGTATTAGACAATATCCGGCTTTTCGATATGGCTTTTCCCCATTATTTTTATATATATTTTTCTTTATAAACCTTAAATTTTTCTTCTCCAATGTACATGGGTAGCTAAGCCTGTTTTGGTACATATGTACCTGTGTTCTAGTGTCATGTATTTCCGTGTGAGTAATTAGTTCATAGCTGGTCGACTGACTGCACTATCCCTGTCTTGACGTTATAGTAGCTGCCTTATAGTTAATGACATCTGAATTGCAGTTGTTCTCATTTTTTTCATTTGAGTTTTTGATAGTATGCTGTATACTATATTGACATCAACATTCCTCGTGCTTGGTTTCCTTTTTTAGAAGATTTACAATACTATTTCCAAGTATTACCGTATAATTTGGTATTCAGTGGATAAATATATGACGATCTTTACCTCTCAGCGTATGGATTAATGTTCTAACTTTTAGAATTAGTTGGACGATGTCTTGTTGATGCTTTTGTTGCAAAGTAGTAGTGGAAGTATTATTATTTATATTATTATTATTCATTTTATTATTATCATTATTCACTTTTAATATTATTATTTAACGATTTTCATCAAATATTATACCACTGATTGAACAAAATAATAAAAATAATAATAATAATATTACACTATGAACATATTCTGCAGCGATTGAGATTAAATTCTCTCACATGACTATTACTTATAATTCTCTGCATTCTAACTGTATTTCTTTGCTGTCTCCAGTCCAGATACTACTTTGATTCCGTCAAATAATTTGGCGACATAATGGTGACATTTGCTGAAATAATGGTGACATATTTAAATAATATTTAACATCTTCCTCAGTAAGGTGAAATTATTAGTCAGAATCTTTACACCTTTCTACACTTGAAATCAAAAGATAGTTTGGTGATGATGTAAACATTCATATAATAATAAACATTTTGAAAGACGAACTATACATTATTTAAGAACGAAGGCAATCTGAGTGCACGTTTTATTTAAAAAAATACCTCATCTCATCTTTGGTCCACACCAGCGAGTTAATGTTGAACGATCCCTAATTAGAAAGAGCTGTGTGAGACTACTTAAAATGGATGGTTATTCCAGGTAGTATCAAATGAAAGAGGGACGAATGATGTGAAAATGAGGTGAAATATATATATATATATATATATATATATATATATACAGAGAGAGAGAGAGAGAGAGAGAGAGAGAGAGAGAGAGAGAGAGAGAGAGAGAGAGAGAGAGAGAGAGAGAGAGAGAGAGAGAGAGAGAGAGAGAGAGAGAGAGAGAGAGAGAGAGAGAGAGAGAGAGAGAGAGAGAGAGAGAGAGAGAGAGAGAAGAGAGACAGAGAGAGAGACTCAAGGAGAGGGAGGAAGAAGGAGAGGTGAGAGCGTCGTATCCACCATTACGAGGGTCTGCAGGGGATAGTAATTCCCTACCGGCCATTTCAGTGAATTTGGAAGGCTTGGCCACGACCGCCAGCCTGACAACATTTACTGCCCAGCAGTATAACTTCTGCAACACTTGCCCTTCCTCCCCCACCACCCCCTCCACGGACGTTGCCAGATACGAATCCAATTCTGTTTCACAAGCTTTATCTCTAATACCTCCAAACTCTTCATCCAACGGAAGATCCATTGACAAAAATATTTGTCAGTTCCCATAACGACGTGAGTAGTTAGTGTGAACTAATTAGGATATTTCTTGTTACTTTTTCTTGTACCCTGTGCTGGAGATTATGGCAAGAGGGTCAATGGTTGAGACCTGCAGAGGCGACGCAGAGGCAGCGGCTGGGGGGGCTTATATGGCCTCTCGGCTGGATTAAATTTTGAAAAGAGGCCTGCAGGTGACGTCTTCTGGGATGGCCGGATGGGTCGTAGGGGGCTTGATGTCTTACTTACGTTGAGGAGAAATTGTTTACCTTAACATGGAGATGGATGATACGACGCAGCTGCTGCGATGCCCTTCCTTCCTTGGTCCCCTCCATCCCCATCATCTTAGTTCCCTACATTCCCCCCTCCCCCTCCTCCACTTTCCCTTACCCCCCTTTGCCCCCCTCCTCCCAAACCATCACCCGGACACCACAACACCTCAGCCGTAAACAGACAATGCACATAAATCTAATGCACCGAGACTGGGCTCAACCAGTAACGGTGTACTAACAACCCTCTTTGCAAATCTTGTCGCTAAATTACAACATCCTCTCCCTCTCTCCCTTCTTCCTTCTCTATCTTCTTTCCCCCTCTCTCCTCTTCTTCCTTTTCTATCTTCTTTCTTCCTCTCTCTATCTCTTTCCTTTTTCTATCTATTGGCTCCCTCGCTCCCACCATCGTTCTCTCTCTCTCTGATAAAACACGCCCTTCAGAGACACTTCTGCAGTGTGTGGTTCGTGTTATAAACCAGCTCGAGGCACAAAAAAACTGAGACTATAACCGAGACCATTTTTACCACAGGTGGTAAAGTCAAACAAAAACAAACAAACATCCGAGAAAGAGAACAAAATAGAACGGAAATTGCCACTTGTAAATCATACGAGTGCAACTGTGATTGGTGCTCTATTGTTCAATCACGGCCGGAAATTCATTTACGAGAAGCAGTATCGAGAGGTGGGAGCAAGAGGGGGAGCAGAGAGGAGACGGTGGGATGCACTCGAATCCAGTTTAGTTTGTTTCTAGTCCCGTTGCAGGGTGAGAGAAAGGTGTGCAGCTGCTCTGGAGGAGGCTGGTAGGCGTCGGAGGGAGAGGCTAGACGGCCATTTTCTCTAATTTGGCCAATAGAGAAGTCTATGCCTTAAGTGACAGGTAAGATCCGTCTAAATTTGTACTTAGAAAAGACTGGGTTAATGTATGACTTACTGAAATTTATTAGATAAAATATGACCAAATCATTTAAAAAGGAATATGAACTGAGCACGTCTCGCTGTAGAACATGTCATTGTAAAATATCTCATTGCTGAATATCTCATTGAAGAACATCGTACTGTAGAGCATTTGATAACAAAACATCTCTCTGAAGAATACCTCACTATAGGACACTTCAGTTAGAACATCTAACAGTAGAACATATACGTGTTGAAGATCTCACTGGAGAAAGTGTCGCTGTAGAACATATTATATTATTGTAGAATATCTCATAATTGGGCATTTCCCTGTAGAATATGTCACTGAAGAAATATCTCGATGGTTCAAGTACATCAAACTGCTTGCAGAGCCTAAGTTATCAACATTACGTTGACTTACGTACCTAAGTTGACCTAAGTTGACTTACGTCCAGCATTTGTGTCCTGTTTTATTGATTCCTTTCTAGACGTCAGAGCTGCGATTGTGGGCAATCGTGGTCTGTAGTCAAGCTATTGATGCCTACAATTATGTTATTTAATCATGCTATTGAGGCCTTGTCATCTTGACAAGATTTTCGTGTTTTTCTTTCGCGTGCCTGATAACATAATCATTCTGTCATGTTATCCCGATGGGGCCTGTCTCTCTAACATTATAAGCTTGTCATGCATAAACGTTGCATGACATGATATTAATATCTGCCTGTCATGTTATCAATAACTACTTGTTATAGAATCAAGCTCCGCTTGTCATGCTATCGTATGCTTCGTTGTATATGATAGCACCTACAGCTAGATAGCACGCTGTGCAGATAGCACGCTGTATATGATTGGCTCCCACGCTCCCACCATCGTTCTCTCTTTCTGATAAAACACGCCCTTCAGATACACTTCTGCAGTGTGTGGTTCGTGTTATAAACCAGCTCGAGGCACAAAAAAATTGAGACTACAAACGAGACCATTTTTACCACAGGTGGTAAAGTCAAACAAAAACAAACATCCATTCTTGTCATGCTATTAAGTTCTGTCATGCTATTAAGTTCTGTCATGCTATCAATATCCGCTTGCCATCAGTATCAAGCTGTCAGGGTTTCCATACCTGCATGATTAGGAGACTAAAACGATGTTAAAATTAGTCATTCATTCATTACTCGACTAAGAATAAATTGCAATATTTGTTTTGTCTATTTTGATTGAAACTATTAACAGTGATAAAAAATTATTAATTACTGTAATCTTTTATAAAGCAAAAGGAATATTTATTTCCACTTTTATCATTTGAAACACATATATTTTGTTAAGCATTTCAAATCACGTAATATTATTTTTTTAATTTTCTACTGCCTGTTCCTTTGATATCATACTGCAAAATGACTGACGTTTCCAGCAAATGGGCTAGAATTTTTTTGGGTCGAGAGATAATTAATGTCCGTGTTTATGAGACCCAATGTTAACGGAGTGATTAGCGCACAGGACATATATCCACTCAATGGGTCGACCAAACGTGATATTTACTAACCGAGAGAATGAAGGCCGATCAATCGTACGTTTTATTTGTAGGGCTGATGCACTCTGCTAAGTTTAGATAAGTAAGCTAGGTTAGTTTAGGTTAGGTTAGATTAGATTAAAGTTCGTTAAGTTAGGCCAGGTTTGGCTAGGCTATGTTTGGTTATCTTTGTCAGAACGCGAGTGGCTGTATCTAAATCTCGACTGGGCTACCGATTTACAGCAAAACCCGTATAATAATCTCAATCTAAAAGCCTTGACCTTCACTTGGACCATGTTCTTAAATGATTACACCGTGAGACAATAACTTCTAAACGTGGACGGGGGTGTCACACGGTGTCGATAAGGGTCGCATGCGGGCGAGGATTATACAGAATCATTCCATGGGGATGCATGCGAAGCGAGGGCAACACAGTGATCCAAGTTGCCGCAGGCAGGCAAGAACTAGACTGAATTCTCGCAGAGGGGGGTGGCTTTTGAGGGAAAACAGAACAGAATCAACATGGAGGAAGGTACCACATAATTTGGACTTCAGTGGGAAAATCATTTAACAAATTCCTTGACAAAGAACTGCATCATTATTTGAGGGATGAAATGTGCTTAATAAATTAATTACAACCAAAGATACATGCCTCATCTCAGAATCGCCAAAGAAGATAAATACATTAATGGATAAATGATTCACTCGGTTTCAACTTGTGAAATACGTAAAATTTGTCCTGATTTACCAAATATATAAAATATGCTTATGAAACTAATGATCTCCTCATAACCCATGTATAGTCTTGCCTACCTGTCGATTTTCGTGGAGAAGCGCATTGTTATTAAAACTAATTAGTCGTCAATTCATCATTTTAGTATTATTGAGTTATTTACGTTCAATAGAGAATTATTTAGTGAATATCCATGTTCAGATAAGGAGAACAATTGCGTTTCGAAGATCTACAGATATTTACGATGCTACTCATATTATACAAAAGCCCGAGAGAATGTGTTAGAGAAAGACTGCATTCCGCTTCGGTTCTCCACGACTTAACATCCAGCAGGGTCTGTATACATGGCACACAAACGAAATGGCAACCATTGTCTACCAATTACGACAACCTCAGAGAAACTCGCTCAACGGCTTATAGCCTACTCTGCTTCAGCTCTGCCAGTGTCTCCTGCACCTTCTTCACACTCTGCTTCATCTTCCTAACTTTTACCCTCTTCTACTGCCCTTATATCATTCGCACCATCGCAAGCAGCGTTTGCAACATCAACGGGCCATACTGCATCACCACAAGCCACTGCAAACATCACCTGTTTTTCTGCATCGCCAGCAGTTTCTGCAGTATCGCCGGCCCCAATGCATCTCCAGCTGCATCTACTGAATCTCCAGCTGTATCTCCTGTTGCATATACTGCATCTCCAGCTGTATCAACTCCATCTCCAGCTGCATCTCCTTCTGCAACTACAGTATCTAGTGCATCGCCAGCTGCATCTATATCATTTCCCGTCTCTTTAGTATCTTCAACATTTCCTGTATTACCAGTCTTTGATGCAAAATGTAAATATCGTACACTGCCAAAGGAAACACATATAAAGCAGAGTAATACTATCAATTCATGCTCTATGACATAGATTTTGTTGCCTGCGATTTATTTTCAGATTTAATCCTTACATACTGTCACGATTCATATACCATACAACTCCTTTAACACCATATAAAACCAAGATCAGATATCAAACAGGAAATCGTAATTTAGTTAACATTCTAGTTGGTATTTTAAGAAATGCCTTTATTGCCAGTCTCGGTTATTCATATAGCTTAATATTTAGAGCACGTATCACTAAAATTGGTCCATCAGTTGATTAAAACAATCGGTCTATCAATTTCCAAAAAAATTGGATATTCATTTTCAAGGATTAACGCGTCAAGAATTATCATGCCAGCTTCATTCTTTAGCCAGAATTACGACATCATGTTAATGTTAACTTTTTTTGGCTCAAGTGTTAAAAGTGTGAGAAATGGTAAAGCGATTTCCCATCTTAGAAAAGAGTTTTTTCCCGGCTGATATTCTTCTACAACCTTCTAGACAAAAGATGGAGGGGACGGAAGAGTGGAGAACGACGCGGCCATCTTACTGAGAATGATGTTTGCTGGAAGGATGGAGAGACAGACAGACAGACATACAGAGAGACAGTGACTGGTGAGGTTTCTGTTTCTGAGATATGCTGCAGCACATTATGGTACACAGAAATATATGCACACTAGGATTCAAAAATATTGTCATTCATATTGAGATATCTTCTTCATTTATTTTTTGCATTAGGCATATTTATATAATAATTAATTAGGAGCGGTAATGAATAAATGTGAAAAATATAGAAAGTATTACTAGGGGACATTTTTTAGCATAGGGCTTTAAGGACCACAGACGTGAAGGGTCATGCGCACGCGCATTCGCACACACACACACACACACACACACACACACACACACACACACACACACACACACACACACACACACACACACACACACACACACACACACACGAACAAACACACACACACACGTACCAATTAATCTCCTCTGTTCGAGACGAGTCATTCCAACCATCTCCTTCCATTGGCCAGCAGCATATCAACCTCCCCAGGAAATGACGAATTTTATACTGGGCACTTCTACCCTCCTCAACCCCTCTCCTCTCCACTCTGTCATCTTCCCCAACTTTACTTTCCTTCACGTCTTCACTCTTTGCCACTTCTCTTTCCTCCACACTTTTATCCTGTTCCACTCCTTTCTTGTCCAAACCTCTGGCCCCCCTTCAACCGTCGCCCAGGCAACAGCCCTCCCCCATAACTACCCACAATAACGCCTGCTGTAGAAGTCATCCTTGTCAGGAAAACGCCGCCGTTATGCGTCCACTAAGCACAGGGTCCGCTCGTTGGGTAAGCGGTCCCTAGCTACCCTCCGTTTTATTAAAAGTAGCGCGCGTGTGTGTGTGTGTGTGTGTGTGTGTGTGTGTGTGTGTGTGTGTGTGTGTGTGTGTGTGTGTGTGTGTGTGTGTGTGTGTGTGTGTGTATGTGTATGTGTGTGTGTGTGTGTGTGTGTGTGTGTGTGTGTGTGTGTGTGTGTGTGTGTGTGTGTGTGTGTATGTGTGTGTGTGTGTGTGTGTGTGTGTGTGTGTGTGTGTGTGTGTGTGTGTGTGTGTGTGTATGTGTGTGTGTGTATGTGTATGTGTGTGTGTGTGTGTGTGTGTGTGTGTGTGTGTGTGTGTGTGTGTGTGTGTGTGTGTGTGTGTGTGTGTGTGTGTGTGTGTGTGTGTGTGTGTGTGTGTGTGCTGTTGCCAGGGAAAGGACTAGTGTGTGTGTGTGCCCATTGCCAGGGGGGGCTATAAGCCCCCCCTGGCAATGAGCTTCCCTTATAGTTTGGGGTCCTAAATTGCCCCCCCCCCCCCCTCTCCCTTGTGGCACTAGTCAGTTATGAAGCTAATTTAAATTTTTCTATTGCTGAATAGCAACGCAGTGAAATACCGCGAACTTCTAGTACTAACGAACGAGCCAGGAGTCAATAGCACAAAAGTAGAACGAAAATATTGTTTATAATTTTTTTACGAATAAAAAATGCTTGGGAGTATTCGTAACCCCACGTTGAAAGCAATGTAAGTCACTTGCATATTGCGATATTCATTGGGCAAAATAAAATATAAATATAGAAAACCTCAAGGCTAGAAATGGCTGGTGGTCGTATTGCTCTATTTAATACCTCTTTTCTTGACCGTTGAGGTGATTCCTAAAACTATATGATAGGTAATCTGCAAAATGAATCATTCGTATTATGCCACCAGTTCTTTATTATACCTAGCGCTGTACCTCACCGTTAGACTTCATAATGTTAAATTATCCGTAAAAGAGAAAATAGTTTAAGACTTAGATCAAACCACAGAGATAAACATTATTATTGTTACTGAATACGACAAAAAGAGGTGGTCAGTGACTAGTACGAATCTTCTACATATTTCAATTGTTCTTTTTTGCTTGAACTTTGATGAAACTAAGAGATGCACCTTGTTGACCCTGTCAATATTTTCATATGCAGAGTGTAAGTGGAAAGAGTTTGATTGATTGATGAAGATTATAACCAAATATATAACTGAGTAAGGTGAATCACCTCAATATGGATCAATAATCCCCACTGCAGCTTACCAGACTCCTATGGGACAATAATGGCTGGGCCAGTGTGATGGACGTTCAGTCCTGGTCTTGAAGATGGCAGAGTACTGCCGTCTGTTACACTCTGCCATCTTCGAGGTCATCTATATCCCACATTCTTCACATTCGTATTACACATTCTTCTTTATAATTTCATCTCTATGCAACTGTTATCTGTTAACCTACCACCATTACATTGCCTCAGGTGTATGCATTTTCAAGCATTTCTACTACATTACCACATTTTCTAGTGCATCTGTCAATCTTTCGTTCATTCCAAAAAGTGTCTAGATCGTTTTGAAGCAATTTTGAGTCTGTCTCGGAATTTATTGTTTACCAGTTTTCGTATCGTCTGCAAACTTATAACATTTTGCTGTTCAATCTTGTATCTAAATAGTTTATATATATTGTTACCAACAGAGGTTTCAATGCTGAGCCCAAGGGCACTACATTAGCATAAATGAAGTCCAATTAGAGATTATTTATACAAGCTTTTTGTTTCCTTTGAAATGGCCATGCCCTTGCTCAGAATAGCACTATCAATACCCCGAGCATCTACCGTTGTATTCAGTCTTTCTTGAAGCATAGTTTTAAAAACTTTTCTAATGTCAAGATTTACAACAGTTCAATTAGTTTTACTAGCAAATGCATCATATGTCATGGAAAGGAATCAATGCAAATATGTTAGAATGAACGTTCCTCTGAAATACCTTACTCTAATAATGTATGTTTATTAAATAGTGCAGCGAATGGCTTTTGCTAATATCAGTTTCAAACAATTCTCCTACAATAGATGTCAGGCTAATTGAGCGATAATTCAATGCAAATGATTTATTTCCATTTTTTACAGATTGGCACAACCCATGATGCTAAGTACGTTTCTGGTAATCAGCTCGCCTGAAGTGCTTGATTTAAAAGTAGAGTCATAGGCTCACTTAGCTCGTTTCATTATTCTTTTAGGACCCATACAAAGACTTCGTCTCGTGCTGCGTGACTTGTTGGGCTCTTATTTTTTTTATGTGTTTAATAAATTTTTCCCTAGTAATGACTATACAGTTCAATCATTTTCCTCACTACCTACATAATAATAATTTTGTTCAGATGTAGGTATAATATCAAGTTCGTCTCTTGTAAACACTGATGAAATGTATTTATTCTGAATTTCACTCATATCGTCGTTATTATTATTTACTTGACCAAACTCATTTTTCAGAGGACAGTTTTTCTCTTGTCTTTCCTGTGAATATCTGCAAGAATCTTTCTGCTTTTATTTTTGCATGTCCTTCAGTAGTAAAAACAGGAACAATACAAGCAGTATAAGAGCAGTTGTAGGGTGCATGGAATTAATTTATTTAGTTAAAATTGAAAGTTTGATGGACAGACCATGGAAAGACTGTGAAAGAAAGAGATAGAGTAGATGGAAAAGAGACTGTAGGAGGAGAAAAACTCAAATTACTCTCACTAAACACCTTATTTAATCTGGTTGATTAGTCTTAGCCATATAATTCTCTTTACGAGCATCACCGAGACGTTATCTCTTTAAAGACGCTGCTGTGGCGGGGGGAAGATTAGTACCCATAGTACCAGCAGGCGAGAGATGGGTCTCCGTAGTACCAGCAGGGGGAAGAGGTGTTAGTAATACCAACAGAGGGAGATGAGTGCCTGTAATTGGGTGAAAGTCATATCAGATTTCTATTTGATATTTTTTTAGCACATTCTGTGAACACGTTTTAGTCCGTTTTGGACCATTAACAAATAGACATCACTATGGTTCAGAACCGTCCGAAAACCGCCACCTTATATTTTCATATGTGTGGATTCTGTGCATAATTTTCAGACACGTTATAGTGACTTGAAAATAACGTGGTCACAATATTATTTTCCCTGTGTCAAATTTTCTCTTCCTCTCTTCATGTAGATATTATTTGGTTTGAATTTTCATCCTAGTTTCTTACCATGTTTTGGCATAAAAATTATCTTCATCTTTTGCTCTCAAACTTTATATTATTTACTCTATGATATATATAGGTAGTTAATCTGTTTGCAAATTAAATGTGTTATGCAATTTCTATGATTAGCGTGTGATTATTAGTTATCGTGTAAGGGTTAGTATTTGAAAAGATGAAGCCGAAAACATCCTCTAATTTATTTACTTAAATAGGAAATGGGAGAGTAGGAGATGAGTTAAT
This sequence comes from Procambarus clarkii, assembly GCF_040958095.1. NCBI lineage: Eukaryota > Metazoa > Arthropoda > Malacostraca > Decapoda > Cambaridae > Procambarus > Procambarus clarkii. The sequence goes on from NC_091156.1 coordinate 3,213,331, forward strand.
ATTACAAGATTGAAGAGTTATTGATGATAGATAAATTAATAATGATTAAACGAATGGATTTACAAAGTGATAAGTGGATGAATTAATTAGTAAACGAGTGGATAAGCTACTTAATGACTTCAAGTGAATTTTTCCAATGCTATTTTTGAGTTATATCTCAAAAGCCTTTCCTCTGACAAAATAATAATTTTTTTTTAGCTTTGCATAGCATGTCTTCATTATTTTAATATAAAAAACAACATTACCATGTTTTCAACGCACTTCCACAAAGAAAATTTTAAGCTGCATTTATTTTAAGGCGAGGGGAAGAACTCTCCTTTCAATATCCTTCGGTGTTGCATGTTTCAGAGTTTGTACCACCACTCATTCTTCGCGGCTGAACAGAAGACATTGTCACCTTATCCTTCTCAACCAATGAGGAAAGACTTAATATCCTTATGATTCACAAAAAATATACAATGTGTGTTTTATATATAATTTGGTTGACACAGCTACACTGGTGTCAAGTATATTTTTTTTTACTAACATTCAGTTTAAAGGATTGGTTGAGAAAAGACCAGTTTAAACTCACTAAAAATAGGCTCAAAATGAAGCCTTAATATTTACCCCACTGCTGGAGTTTGTCATTTTACATTGTGAGCATTTTACATTATAATATGCATCCCAAGTTTGGTAGCGGGTAATACACGCTTGGAATAATGAGTGCACATATATACTCACTCATACACTCACACACACACAAAAACACACACACATACACACATATACATACGCTCATACTCTTTTTGGTTCTTTTATTGGTAAGTTTTAGTGGCTCCTGGTTTATGAGGGAGAAGAGACGTGTCTTGAAGTCGTTAAGGCGTTGCTGTCATTCATTATTACTCCTCGCTCATCCCCAGGAGAGCAGTAACACAGGACCTCCACCAGCGACGCTAGAATTGCCAATGTCCTGAGGATGATTTGATGGTGTCCTGCACCCTGCCTCCTAGACCCGCAGCGCCTCCTGTCCTAGGAAAAGAAATCCTCTCCATCAGTGCCCTTCGATTATATGCTTCCGTAGAAGTATAATTTATAACTAAATTATATTTCACAATTTAAATTTATCATATGGCCGCCTGGGCTGAATTAGCCCGGCGGCCATCTTGTCCGCTGAAGCGTCCTCCATTTCTAGCGATGAGTTTTACCAGCTGTGTTTGTACGTTGAACGCTGTTTCCTGCTGTGTTTGTGTGTTGAGTGCTGTTCCCAGCTCTATTTATATGTTGAGCACTGTTGCAAAATGTGTTTGGACATTGTGCACTATTTCTAGCATTATTTGGACATTATTAGTTGTTTCCAGCATTGTTTAGATATTATGAGCTGTTTCCAGCTGCATTTGGATGTTGATCACTGTTTAAAGTTAATTGAATATTGAGCGTGTTTCCACATATAGTTGTTATGGCTTAGCGCTTTCTCTTGATAGTTCCCTGTCCTTCTGACGTGTTTGAATTTTAAACCGTATTTCCGTTTGTGCTGGATGTTAAACCGAATTTCCCTCTGTATTTGGATATTAAACAGTATTTCTCTGTGTTGGATGTAAAGCAGTATGTCCCTCTGTAATTGTATGTGGAATATTTTGCCTTGCTGCAGCGGACTTTCTGAGTCAGGTGTTTCATCGGTGTATTGTGAAGTAAGAGTGGCTTCCATTGTATAAACATTAGAGTTCGTATTGGAATGGTCTGAGTTTAGGTTTTGATCTGCCTAGCCTTGATCTGTATCATGAACGTCATCTAGAGGGTAGCCCGGATTTGCTGACATTTAATTCAAACAGATCCTTCGTATATCTCGATGAAAATAGTCCCAAGCCCTCAGATCATGCAACGTTGATGAGACTTCAATAAAAGTCAAAATGTTTGTCAGTAAACCATTTCTGTATTACAGTAGATCCTTCATAGTTCTAAATATCATGCTGAGGTCTTCTTGCTTTCACTGCTGAATCGTTGTTTTTCTCGATCCTGCAGACCTGCTGCACAATTAAATGCATCACTCATGTTTAAGTTGTATTTCCTTTCAATTAAGTTGATATTGCTGGAAAAGTTGAAGTGGCCAGTGGTAGGTGAATGTCTGAGGAAAGAGCTGACTGAGTTTGCTGGATGGGCGATTCCCTTCAGACAAAAATATATCACATGTTTTTAAATTATTTCTTCAAGAGTAGGAATGGATATCAGGCCAGGTATGACACTGCAGTGAGTGCGAGGATGAACACCGAAGACACTTCTAAATCATTTATTCCATTCACGATTAAGCATTACAAGGTCAGGATTTTGTTGACTTGTGTACAAGTCTTTCCCTGGAAATGGCGTCAGAACGTGCAAACTCTGTTCCAGCTCTGATGCTACAAAGGATTTACGGAACTGAATGATAATTTTTAAATTTTCAATCACAATATTTTATTGAATCCTAGAATTTAGATGATTATGTTATACTAGACTCAAATAGTGTTTGCCTGAAATTTTGCCAAACCTTTTAAATTCATTGCCTTGTACTACACGGAGACTCGTGCCGTTTACTATATTAAATATCGGTCAAAAGTCTTATCGCTATTAATAAAATGTATTAAATCCCATGTGTACGTTGAGCATAATACATCTTAAAAAAAATTTGTTTAATCTAGATCAAGAAAATAAATAAATTATGTAGAACTTAAACATTGTGATGGAGTGAAATCTACAACACATATCATGTTGAATTTCTTTAGCATCATATATGATGATATCAACATTGTCTTCGTTATTTCTGATATTATTATAATAGAGAGAACAATAATATTATTATACTAATAAAATACATGTAATATGGTTGATATTAGAGTCACTACTTGTTTGGTGAATGACCGTATCGAAAACCCATTAGTTTCGATAGACATACATAGCTCTATGACCTAAAATAATTTGAACTAGGCATTTAGTGAACCAATGACGCAAAGCATAAACTGCTTAATAGTCCGTTTCTCGCTGTATACACATGCTGAGCTACTGTGGTCGTTTACTATACCAATTCCTAAACTATACTTGTACTCATATACTGTAAAATAAATCATCTGAGCCGAACAGAGAATTTAAAATGGGAATACATGGAATGTGGAGCCAGTTTTATGGGCATTTATATGTAGCAAACGTCAACTTTCCTTCGTGTGTATATAATATATCTAGACGTTATGACGAACATCATTATCATTATTATTATGAACATAATTATTTTAAGTATTCTAATTATTATTTTATCTCTTTTACTAAGTTAGGAAGTGGATATAACCGAACAACAAGCCATCACCCCCAGGTTCCTTGATACGAACAAGGATCGTCTTCTCCTCTGACCTCACTGACTTCACATGGTCCAGTGGAGGACACTGATACAGACGACGGTAACTCATCAACAAGCAGCAACTATATCTCCCTCACCAGGGAAAATATTTGGTAAATTCAATACTGAATTTTACTAGTGTTGCATACGTTCATCTAATAACAGCCTTTTGCCACCAACGACAGCTTCTCTAAGGCAGCACATTGGCGGCACATCGGTAGAAGGAAGTGGACTTCCACGGAATCAACACCTCTTACCCGAAATAGTTTTCTTTAATTCATATTTTATGTTGCAGCAGAGATATATAATGTTAATGGTATATTAAAGTGATCTCACGTTATTCACGAGTAGTATATTTTTGCTCTGTTTTAACGTTTTAATTTCCGTCTTTTCCTGCGATCTGAGTGATTGAACATTGATTGGATAAAACAGCTTTCCTTTCACTGATATCACATAAGTTAGGGAATATTTTTTAGAACAATATTAAACTCACAGTGCAACAGGTAACGACCAGAAATTAATTCCCTTGGCACTGACAGAGCATTTTTTCTGCATATGATCATGTATACTCAAAATTATTGATATATTACATTCAACAGACTGGAGGCTAGGAAATATCTCATGTGCTCTGCTAGAATGTGTGTGTGCAGCTCTGCATCGATATCCCATGCATGGAAAATCTACATCTTTATTATTAAAATTTCGAGTTTCGAGTAATATAACTATTAATAAGTGAACAAAATACCTAACTTTTATTTTTGTATTTTTAAGCTCTCAATTGTTTTTTGCTAATTTACAATAACAGCTTATCGTAAATAAAAACTAAAATAAGTCCAAATATTTTAATACCACTCACCTTACAGCCTCGAAGACCACTTAGAAGGAGCACAAATATATATTATAAAAAACTATAACATTGTCCACATTGCAACATAAAGAACAGCTGTAGACCGAATGAAAGATTTCAGCTCAAATGCCTTCAGCAGACATTTATGTCCTTTATCACACAAATATGGTTGTCAGCATATGATAAACTTACAACAGTTACAAAATAAAAAAATAAGCGTATTATGATACAGTGTTTGGGAATATAAATATTATGCTTGAAATTTATTGCCTGCTATTTTGTATTACTAGATATTAAAACAAACAAAAAATCAGCGTAATATAACATTATATAATGTTGGAAATAACACATTATTATTGATATTTTGTAGAATTATCAATTTGAACACAAGACGTTTGAACTGTTGCAATGTACAGGATAACATCCTGTTACCTGAACGTTTCACAATTATGTGTGATCAGTGTGTTCACATCTATCAGGTAGTCTCATACTATAACTCTTGTTTGGTAAGTTATTATTGCGGAAGGAAGTTGGGAAAGGCTAAGTGTGTGGGGACATATATTTTTTGTAGACTGTGAGATGAATTAACGAGCAGAGCAGCGAAAAAGAGTGATATTTGTAATCATAATGGTTATCTACAGAGTAAAGTGCAGTTACTAAAAAGTTTAACAGGAGTTTGTTGGGAATTCTAGATTACAGGAATCTACGGTGTTGAGGTTGACGACTTCACTACTTCGATGGAAATGTGAGTTATAGGCGCTGTACACAGAATCGGTGCCCATAGTATTCGTCGAAGGGGGTCTTGTTGATGAGGGTTGTCAACCCTGCAACAACACCCTGATTGCCTTTTGCTGAATTTAGAGGACAGTTTCGGATCATTAAGAGGGTTTTAGCTCATCTTCCTTGGACATTCTGAACTCCATGGGAAGTATAATATATGCCTACAGGAAAGACTGCTACCAAAATATACTAATATATATATATATATATATATATATATATATATATATATATATATATATATATATATATATATATATATATATATATATATATATATATATATATATATATATGACAATGTCAGACCACAGAGGAAAAATGAAACAGGAATTTCCTTAAGTACTTTCGTATATTAAATACATCTTCAGAAGGTGACCTTCACCTTCTGAAGATGTATTTAATATACGAAAGTACTTAAGGAAATTCCTGTTTCATTTTTCCTCCGTGGTCTGACATTGTCACATTCTTAATCACGTGTTTATTTTCGTGATATACACACACACACACATATATATATATATATATATATATATATATATATATATATATATATATATATATATATATATATATATATATATATATATATATATATATTTATATAAAATTCTGGAGACTTCACTCCATACTTTTTTAAGTTAAGCTTGATTTGCAAGTCAGTTACCTCAGCTATGGGGTAAGTCTAGTCACATATTCAAGCCATTTTCTGTTTTATTTAAAAAAAAATTTAAATGGTGGTTACAAGGGCTGTCTTATGAGCATTGTAGGCCCTAGTCACAACAATGCACTGAGAGGGAGTGCCCTACACAGATGATGGGTACTGGGTCCCGTATCCAGATGTTGATGAGCATGGGACCCTACCCACATGATAAATATTGAAGACCCCTACCCATATAATTGTCACTGGGGGCTCTGTACGTGGATGATGTGCACTGGAGCCCCTACCCAGATGATGGGCATGGAGCCCCTACCCACGTAAAGGGTATGGAGGACCCCTACACAGATAATGGGCACTAGGGGCTCTCTACTTGTATGATGGGCACTGGGCCCCTTATGCAAATTATGGGATATCCGCCTGTTCGCTAAACCGCAAGATTATCGCCTGATAGTTATGCATAAATTATTTATATTATAAACATAATTTAAAAAGGGATTTTAATTTGAAGCCTATCCAGTGGGAAGTCGAGTAATAATCCAATTTACTAAGAGATCTCTCTCATGAACAATATGACACAATCGGGTCTCTAGAATCACAGGGGCCCTGGACAACTGCCCAGTGTGCCCATTTGTTGAAAAGGCACTGATGTGGATCTAATATCAGCGATATATACTTAAGAATTCATCTTACGTAAAACATATGAAACATTTTGATGACTTCATTGTCTAGGTTTGAAAGCCTATCTTGATATTAGTCAGGTTATGGTATGGCGCAGACGTTGTTTTATTAATCATGTCAAATTTGACCCGCCCATGTTAGGCACGTACCAAATAGGAATTACTGTTACATATTGGATGAGGCTACCCCAAAGCCTCCTAGCTCCAAACCCTTTTTCACTCTTATCTTCCCTTTCCCCAACCCATCCTTCTGTTTTAATAATACCTATTGCGACGGTCGTCAATAGTCACGAATTCGTATATACTGTGCTGTTAGATAGTTGATTTTAACTAGTCAGTAATTCCTTACTAACTTCCTTGCTAAAGAATTCCTTACTAGTCAGTAATTCCTAACTGACTTCCTTACTAAAGAATTCCTTACTGACATCCTATCTAAGGAATTCCTTACTGACTTTCTTATTACAGAATTCCTTACTAGTTAGTAATTACTTACTGACTAGTAAGGAATTCTTTTAAAAGTATATATTCCTTGGCCTAGTTTAACACATATGTGCTATACTAGGGCTCATATATCGTGTATTAGGCTTAGGAAGGTTAGGTTAGATTTGTTTAGTTTGTCAAAGCAAATCAAGTAAACAATAGTTTTCCGGTTTGTCCAACCCAATTGATCAGATTTCTATTTTATAATTTCGTTGTACGTCGGTATATATGCTATGGTAGTCATCGTTACCATAAACACTACCAAAACAGGAGGATGGGCTGCCTTTCTCATTCTTCCACACTGTTCACCTCGACTGATTCTTGACCGGTTCGTCTCGTTCTCGTCCTCCCTTCCAGCTTCCCCTCCTTCCACTGTGCTCTCCACTTCCCTCTGAAAATGTATTATTAAGAAACACTGAAACAACTGTATGGGGGTCTCTGAAAAGATATTATCACTATCAGTAAAAGCTGTAAAGAAATCACACTAAATATTTCATTCTTTACCCCATGAAAATCATTGAAGGTGTCAATATAATTGCAAATATTCCTTAAACCATTTAAAATAGGCCTCCCACAACCAGCCTGTGTCCGTCTTGTATCTCAGACCATTATCTATGCAAAGTTTGGAGACCTTAGCCTCATGCCACTGGCCTCCAACTTTGGACAGCAGGCAGACCGACAACAACAAAATTCCTCTATAGTATAGATACTTGATGAGATTGCCTGTAGTGTCGAGGACGACCTTTATCCATCGAATCTGTCTCTGGGTTTTTTCTCCCAAACAGTTTCAGTCTATCTGTCAGTTTTTTTGCCAGTCTGTGTATGTTTCTCTCTCTGTGTCTCTGTCTCCGTCTCTCATATTTTCAACTAAGACTTGGGTTCATAAAGGCTGTTAATTGAAGCACTTAATGAAACTGCAAGCAAGAGCTGTTATCCTACCTCAGCTCATCTAAAGCCTGCCCCAAACTTTTTTGTTAGGAATTATATTAATTTAAATCTGAGTAACAATCATATAAGGAAAAGAATGAGCCTGTATCCAACTGTGTACCAGAGTCTTAATGTGATCAGTAGGCCTGATCTGCTATGTATCAATCTGTTGAGCGAACAAGATAGAGATGCGAATCATCATAGGAATGAATGATCGCTGATGGAGCGATGTTCGTAAGAAAATCAGTTCCAGCTTGAGACTGTTGATGGCTAGGAGCCTTATGTTATGGATTCCAACTACTGGTTGTCAACAATGTTGGGCCAGTTGTTCACCTTCGAGAATGTTGATCTTATACATAACAGTAAGTCCACCAAATTTCTCTCAAACACTCAAACACTCAAATCTCAAACACTATGG